>NC_065443.1:15673751-15976782 GCF_917563875.1 Diabrotica virgifera virgifera | reverse complement strand
TCGTTGGCTGTATCATCGTCATCATCAGTTTATAAGCCAAAGCCTTCTTTAGAACAATCCTTCATTTGCCCCTGTGTCTGGCAACTCTTCTCCATGCTCTAATTTCAATAGATTTCAAATCATTTTCTAGGTTGTCTTGGTACCTAAGTCTCGGTCTTCCTCTTGCTCGTTGTCCTATCGGCCCTCTTCGGTCAAAAACTTTTCTACCTATCTTCTTCTCGGCATCTTACTCTCGCCTGATTCTTCTTCTTCTTGTGACAAGTATTCTAACGAAGGTTGGCGATCACTTCTTTAAACGCTTCTCTGTTTTTTGCAACGTGAAGTATCTGTTTAACACTGAGGTAAGTCAAATCTCTGATATTCCTCAGCCAAGATTTCTTCTTTCTCCCAAGCCTTTTTTTCCCCTCTGCTCTTCCTTGCATGATGACGTGTAGCAGAGACAATTTCGTTACGAAGTATGTGGCCAGATACATGCCCTCGCCTGATTACATGCCCTTTTATTTATATAGCGTCACTTTTTATATTTCATTCATTGTAGTAAGTACAGTGGAACCTCAATAACTCGGATTAATCGGGACCGCGGCCGATCCGGGTTATTGAAAATCCGGGTTAGCTGGAGAATATGGTAAAAATTAATGAAATACGGTACACTTACAGATAAACTCCATTATAATCAAAATAAGATGAAATATATATGCACAGTACACATCTAATTTACGTATAGTTGTATAGAGTATAAGCACAGTACACATCTAAATTACGTATAGTTGTATAGAGTTGTAAACTCATGCGTAGACAAAAAAAGCAAACACATACCTATCTGAAGCACGATTACAGAACGAAAGCGAAAAATACGACTGAAATACTACACACAATACGGTCACAATCGGAACAATGTTATGTTATTTAAGAACAGTGGAGACTAAGACCATTGTTTAAAAAAGAATGTGTGTGTGTACTTTGTACGCACGTAAGGAGTTATACTTCTATTATAAAATTTCAAAGAAATAAATATACTTAACAGGTTATGTGTATTTTATTTAAATATTAAACTAACTTTCTTACCTGCCACTTTTAAAAATTTTTTATTAAAACGATACCAACGATACCATTAAAAAAAAGAATATGAATCGTCCGGGATTTGAACCCGGGACCTCTCGATCTCCAGTCACACGCTCTCCCACTGTATATATACGCTATATTCCCTTCGCTTTGACAGGTTACAAGATTTCTCATACATACTGACAAATTTAATAGACCAAGTGAAGTATACAAAAATACTTTAAACTTACTTATTATTATTATAAAATATCTTATTCCCGAGGAAGACAAATCCAAAGACACAAAAATTATAATAAATAATACATTTACTCAAAACACTAATATATCCTTTTAATGACTTCTTTGCGCTGACAGCGCTGATACATACTGTTATATTTCTATTTGATATGAAAATTAAAATTTGATAATTATAGACAAATTCAATTTAATATAAAATATTTTCAATTTTCTCAACCACGGGCATATAAATTTAGAACAACCTGTATACAACAAATTGTTATATTTAATTTTAAGAAGTGATTAAATAAGACTCAAGTGAAATCGTTAATAGGTCATTATCGTTTGTTCGCGGAAGGATCGGTCATTAGCCGATGCTAAATAAGACTAAGTGGAAATAGAGAATAGGTCATTAAAATTTGTATATAGTAGAAAGTAATTTTAGAATGGGAATTAACTATTTTCTTTGAAATCCATTAAGCATATTTAGAAAGTTTAAAAATTGGTTTTGAGGAAGATTACGAATGAGAGTTGGTGGTAGAAGTTTGATTTGTGAATCTGGAAGGGATATTTAGAAAGTAGGGGAATGAATGACAAAGAGAGATCAGAATGTTTTGAGCGGTCGAGAAGTGAAATCCAGTGGTAGACGGTAGTGTACGGAGAGTGAGAAAGCCGGTGTAGTTCCGTGAGTGTGGAGTATCTATCGTGGAACGAGAGGTAGGCCAGGTTGAGAGTAAAAGAACCTCCTTGAGCCAAGAGTTCCCGGTAGCTGATTGCAGTTTCGAAAAAGGTAGAACACAGCATCACGACAGAAGCAGGAAGCGAGAGCTATACGAGCTAGTTTCAGAGGAGAACATTACTGGAAGCCAGGACGAGGTTTTGATTGCAGCCAAGGATAGCAGGAAACGGGTCTTGTGTGAAGACATTCTCAGTTCACCAGAAAAAGGTCAGTCTCATTTGTTTGGACATGAATGTATGGGTTTTTCGTATTAAATACCACATTTAAAATTGAAGAAACATAATCAATAATATCAGAAAAGCTTCATCAAACTTAAATAGCATTGTTGCTAATAAATCATAATAGTTGAATGTTAATAAAAACTTTCAATTGGAAACCAAAAGGAAATAAGATTCCCATGTGTAAATGTTATGTTTAAGAATAATAAGATATAGCAAATATTAAGCAGTGATTGCCATTTAAATAAAATAAACAATATTTTGATTACAATTGTAACCCATATGTGTTATTATTTTACTCTTTTCTTTCCTATCCCGATTAGGAACCATTAAGAAATACTTAGAAGCCACGTATGTAAGTACTTAATTTTATAAAAAGCCCTGAGATTGAAAACATATTGATATATGATCTGGTAAATTAATTAGATTATTATTAAAGCATTGATTAAATTAAATGACATATAAAATTATTATCTCATATCAATAATCAAGATCACATCAACTGTCGTCCAACGTGGAAAGCATTGATAAGTATTTCTAGTGGCAAATTTGAAGGATAGAAAGAGTAAAGCCGGTATTTGAAAATTTATATGCCTGTGGTAAAAAGTGAGATACTTACATTTGATAACATAAAATTTTAGATCTCTTTAGGTACAAATTTTACATAACTGATTTAATATTTTATTTTTACGATATTTACATTTGATATATTTATTGACAATTTATAATATTTGGGTGAGAAAAAGTCGTCTTGGTAACATACTAGTAAAATTTCATATTTGGCGGGGACAGTACTTCTTGAAAACAAATGTCTGTGACAAGAAGCCAAAGCAAAGACAACAAAAAACAAAAAGAACATTCAGACCAAGAAGATATTTTAGACACGACAATCATGGCATTAGAACAGCAAGAATTATCAGGAATTGATAAACTATTACAACTGATGCAACTCCAGTCACAAAAACTGGATGACAATCAAAGAGAAACAAAACTAACAATGGATAAAAATCAGGAAGAAACATCAAAGAAAATGGATAAAGTGGATCAAAAAATGGATGAAACACAGCAAAAAATGGATGACAATCAAAAGGAAACAAAACAAGCAATAGAAGAGAACAATAAGAAAATAGAGGAACGCATAGAAAAGTATGAAAAGGAAATAAAAGGATGTTTGACAACAATGAAAAACGAGATAGAACAGCAAGAAATGAAAATTAAAGATCACATGCAAGAACAAGAAATTAGAATGAAGGACCACATGAAAGAACAAGAAATGATAATTCAAAATAAAATAAAGGAGATAACGAATTGCCAGAAAAAAGAAATGGAAAGTTTGGAAAACAAGTTTGAAAACGCTATTCAAGCAATCAGAGAAGAAATGGAAAGAAAGATTGCGGAAATCAATATTCAACAAAATGTAGGAGAAAGAAGAGAAAATGTTATACATAGCACAGATGACGTGAAGATAAGGTTTGGCGGGGATGTAAGAAGATTACACCCAGTGCCGTTCATAAATAGCCTGAAAAAGAAAATACAGCACATCGGAAATTTCGAAACAGCAAAAGAAACTATCAGAAACCATCTAAAATATGAAGCAAGCCTATGGTTCGATTGCAAAGAAGAAGAATTTGACAGTTGGCAACAATTTGAACAAAAATTTTTGAATTATTTCTGGGGAAAAGTCCAACAATTGGAAATTAACAAGGAATTGCAAAATGGGAAATACAATGATAGGATGGGTATATCAGAAAGGACATATGCATTACAAATTTACTATAACGCAAAACATCTACAATATAATTACTCATCGGAACAATTAGTCGAACTGATTGCAAGACATTTCGAAGAAACGCTGGAAGACCATATCACATTGCAAAACTACAAAGACATAGATAGTTTATGCCAATTCCTACAAATAAGAGAATCACGTTTAAGAGAAAGAAAATCAAGAAGGTCGCGAGAAGATTACAGGCTCCGAGAAACACAGGATTACAGAGATAGAAATCAAAATAGGAGGGACTATACAAGACGAGAATTTAATCCCAGAAGGGAAAACGAAAATAGAGACAACGGAAGAGGAAAATATGAACAAAGAAATAGGCAATGGAATGAGGACAGAAATCGAGAATACCAGAATAGAAACACCACACTCGCAAATCAAGAAAACAGAAATAATGGTAGACAAAATGAACAGGGATATCGAGAAAACCGAAACAGATCCGACAGACCAAGAGAAAATAGAAGAGAAGTAAATAATACCCAGACAGATGAATATGACGGAGAGAGACATTATGACGAAAATATAAACTACGATGAGCAACCGGCGTTTTTTCACGACGGCGCTCACTAAAAACCAAAAATCAAACAGGAATCTTTTGTAACCCCAAGGAGTTTATTAAATTGGCAAGAAACAACGAAAAGAAAAATGGAGTTAATTTAAAATTTGTGGATGGATTTATCAACGAGAAACCAATTAAAATTATGATAGACACTGGATCTGAAATAACATTGGTCAACAGAAAACTAATAGAAGAAGTTAACTTAACAAATTTAATTTACAAAATACCTAGGGTAAATTTAGTGGGCGCAAACAAACGGACATTGGCAACTATAAATGAAGGCATACGAGTAATGGTACGACTGGGTAAGAAGATGTATGCACTACAATGTGTAATAATGCCAAACATGTCACATGACATGATAGTAGGAGTTGACGAATTGGCAGAAAAACATGTAGTGATAGATTTTAAAAATAATACGATGAATCTAACAGAAGAAAAAGAAGAAGAACAGAACAAGGAACAGGAGAAACAAAATACGGACGAATCAGGTAAAGAACAAACAGTGGAAATGAATTTGGCAACGAAGCAAGGACAAAGAAGAAAAGGGAGAAAAAGTCAGAAAAAGACAAAAGAAAATGAAACCTGTGGCTCATCAAAAGAAGAGTTGAGCCCAGAAGAAGAAAAATTGAGAGTATCAAAAGCAAAAGGAAACTGGGATTCCTCAAAAGAAGAGATGAGCTCAGGAGAAGAAGAAATAAAGCTAACAAATGAAAGCGAAAAAGATATGATCGAAACAGTGGCATTTGAAGAGGAGGCATATGAAAACGAGGATGCAGAATACACGGTAAAAGTATGTGAAAAATCTGAGGAAAAAGACAGAAGATTGATATGGGAAAAAGGGAAAGACAACATAATAGCCGACACTCTAACACAGGATGAGGACACTGAAAATAAGGAAACAATTACTCTACAGGTGGGACTAATTAGAGTAATACAAGAAGAAGGGGTATAAGACGTAGATTAAAGTAAGGAAATATACAGGGAGTTGGTTTTGCCTCGAGAAAATTTATTTAAAAATGCAGATAAATTTTATCGAATACAAGGCGGGGATTTGTTATATTTCTATTTGATATGAAAATTAAAATTTGATAATTATAGACAAATTCAATTTAATATAAAATATTTTCAATTTTCTCAACCACGGGCATATAAATTTAGAACAACCTGTATACAACAAATTGTTATATTTAATTTTAAGAAGTGATTAAATAAGACTCAAGTGAAATCGTTAATAGGTCATTATCGTTTGTTCGCGGAAGGATCGGTCATTAGCCGATGCTAAATAAGACTAAGTGGAAATAGAGAATAGGTCATTAAAATTTGTATATAGTAGAAAGTAATTTTAGAATGGGAATTAACTATTTTCTTTGAAATCCATTAAGCATATTTAGAAAGTTTAAAAATTGGTTTTGAGGAAGATTACGAATGAGAGTTGGTGGTAGAAGTTTGATTTGTGAATCTGGAAGGGATATTTAGAAAGTAGGGGAATGAATGACAAAGAGAGATCAGAATGTTTTGAGCGGTCGAGAAGTGAAGTCCAGTGGTAGACGGTAGTGTACGGAGAGTGAGAAAGCCGGTGTAGTTCCGTGAGTGTGGAGTATCTATCGTGGAACGAGAGGTAGGCCAGGTTGAGAGTAAAAGAACCTCCTTGAGCCAAGAGTTCCCGGTAGCTGATTGCAGTTTCGAAAAAGGTAGAACACAGCATCACGACAGAAGCAGGAAGCGAGAGCTATACGAGCTAGTTTCAGAGGAGAACATTACTGGAAGCCAGGACGAGGTTTTGATTGCAGCCAAGGATAGCAGGAAACGGGTCTTGTGTGAAGACATTCTCAGTTCACCAGAAAAAGGTCAGTCTCATTTGTTTGGACATGAATGTATGGGTTTTTCGTATTAAATACCACATTTAAAATTGAAGAAACATAATCAATAATATCAGAAAAGCTTCATCAAACTTAAATAGCATTGTTGCTAATAAATCATAATAGTTAAATGTTAATAAAAACTTTCAATTGGAAACCAAAAGGAAATAAGATTCCCATGTGTAAATGTTATGTTTAAGAATAATAAGATATAGCAAATATTAAGCAGTGATTGCCATTTAAATAAAATAAACAATATTTTGATTACAATTGTAACCCATATGTGTTATTATTTTACTCTTTTCTTTCCTATCCCGATTAGGAACCATTAAGAAATACTTAGAAGCCACGTATGTAAGTACTTAATTTTATAAAAAGCCCTGAGATTGAAAACATATTGATATATGATCTGGTAAATTAATTAGATTATTATTAAAGCATTGATTAAATTAAATGACATATAAAATTATTATCTCATATCAATAATCAAGATCACATCAATACATATCTTGAAAGATTAGCAACGAACTACATACTGTCTGTGTGCGCATGCGCCCGGTATTATAAAATTTCACTCTCGATCGTAAAGAAGTATAACTTCAGAAAATATTTTTTTAAATAGTCTTTAGTCTTTTTTGAACAATGCTAAAACAGTTTGTAATAAATAAAGGAATACAGATGCCTGTTGTTTCCGATACTCCGAGACAATGAACGTCGCTCTGCCACCGTATGCCATAAGTCATTTTTTTATTTTTACTATCTTATAGTTCAAATTATACAAATACACATTATCTCTCAAATATTATATTACATACATTTTTATTGTTGAAATGTTTGTCTGATGAAAATCGGTCCGAGTTAGCCGGACTTCCGGGTTATCAGGGGCCGACTTATCGGGGTTCCACTGTAGTCCCTGGATAATAAAATTTATATTATTTTAAAAATATTGTTCTTGGACCTAATAACTTCACTTGTATATATTTCTTTCAGTGTAGTATTATAATGTGGACCGTGTGTTAGTTTAGAATGAGCCTTGCCTCAGGATATTGAAGTATACACACGCGTGCGAATAAGTACGGATTATATGACTGTGTCGCCACACCGTGCTATCTTCTTGAATTAAAAAGGGGCACAAATGGAATTGAATTTTGTTTGCTATCTTAAAATTTAAAGCGCTAAGCGATTATAGATTCCCGTAGTGGCTTTCAAATTGTCGTCTTTATTTATGTAAAGTAGTACAAAATATTACAGTACATCTTTGAGCATCAAGCATATATTAATAGACAGCTAACATTTTAAACAACAACGGTTTAGTTATCACCTTCGTCTGTTTCTTCAATATGGTTCAAGTAAGTTGGCATTCCATTGTTTTGTGGCATTTCTACTGATCGTCTTCCTATTGGGAAACCGTCTCTCGCCATTCTTACTATTCTGTTGTTATTCGCCTTATGTGGTCATTCCATTCTACTCTTCTGTTTTTTATCCACCTATTAATGTTGTCCATATTGCATTGAAATTGAAAGCTTTTGAGTGTTGGTGTTACAGATGAATGCTACGGATATCATTGGTAGACAAAATTAGCAATATTGAAGTCCTTGATAGGGTTAATAAAAGTGAAAAAATTACCCAGACAATTAAGAGGCCGAAGCTTGAATATTTCGGTCATATAGTAAGAGCTCCTCTTTATATTCTGCTGCGTTTAATTAATGGGAAGACGCACTTCCTGGTTACGAAATCTAAGGAAATGGTTTAGATATGAGCCCTAACCACTTATTTAGAGCTGCTGTAAGTAAAATAAGAATCGCCATGTTGATATTCAACCTTCGATAGAAGATGGAACCTTAAGAAGAAGAAATCTTGCATATTCGTCGTATATCTGAACTTCCAGCTCTGTCCCATAGTTCCTTACCATCGAATTTTCGAAGGGTTTTCATCTATTAGTCCAAGTAATGAAGCTTAAAATAGGACAAAACCTCGCAATTTTTACAGAATAGATCGATTTGCTTGAAAACTTGAGAATAAGTAGTGAATAGTTCAAGGATCAAAATCTATATGAAGCCAAAAGGCGCTTTTACATGAGGGTGGTTGCCACCCCATATCGGGGGTGGAAATTTTGTATTATATTTTGACCGCAAAAGTTGGTAAAAACATTCATTCTAAGCAAAAATGTTCTATACATTTTTTTGATAAAATTAATAGTATTCGCTATCGAAAGTGTTAGTTTTATATCGAAAAAATCAATGTTTTTAATCAGATTTCTGCAAATAACTCAAAAGGTTTTCGATTTATCAAAACAACTTTGCTTAACAAAAATGTACCTTGAGAAAAAATCAACAAATGCGTTTTTTTAAATTTTCTTTAAGACCAATAGTAATCGAGCTATACTTTATTATATGTTAGCTCTTCTTCGTCAAATGCTAAATATTGTAGTATCAAAGTCAAAAGACGGAAAACTATGCATGTTTCGAGGATAAAATGTTTAAACTAATTTGAAGTATTTAAAAATATCTATCTCCAGAAATAAAAACAAGTCCTTAGCTTAAAAATTAAGTGGCTTATAATGAAAAGAATATCAGTCCCTATTTTTTTCAGCGAAAAAGTGATCGGACGCAAACCCCTAATCACCACCATAATTAAAATTAGTCACTGATCTGATTTGGTCTTCTTTATTTATGTATTATTAATAGGTTTTAGAAGTTAAACCGGCTTAAAATAATTATTTAAAAAAAAAATCAAGTCAAAAGCGAATAACGAATTTTTGGAGTTTGGTAAAAAATTACCAAAATTACCATATCTTTAAAAAGAGATACGAAAAAATGTTTAAATATGAAATTGTAGCCTATTTAATTCCCAAGAAGGTGTTTTGCAAACATTTTTTTACTGTAAAAATTGAGTGAGCTATTGACAATTGAAACTGGTAATAACATGCAAAAACCACCTTTACCAATCCTTTTAAAGTCGCCACTTTTTACGACTGAGGATTTTAAAAGGATTTAATATTAATAGCCTTATATATCTTGTAAAAACCTACAAAACTCTTTTTCATCAAACTTTCTAAGATAAAATTTAAAAAGGTTGCGGTTAAAAAATCAATATATTTTTTTGAAAAAAAAGAGGAGAAATCCAATTGGAAGCATAATAATGTAAGTTAGCGGTGTTGTTAGTCATTGGCCTTTTTAATCCTTCTTTTTGCACGATTGATCATTTTTGACTGTTTACCGTGACAGATTTTACGTTAGTAGGTGACATTTACTAGCAACTCGACGGTAAGTAATCCAACTCGACAGTAAGTAATTCACTTACCGTCGAGTTAAAAAATCTCTTAATTTTAATTTATTTTTTGAAAGAATAAAGAAAACTAACGATTTATTTTTTAATATTGAAACTTATGGTACAATTTGTTAAATTATTTAATGAAATCCCACTTGTTTGGGCTGTCGTTTCACTTCTAACAGAAACTCCTGCAGAATCGCATACATTAGTAGTATCCAACATTTTTTCTCTTCAAATACGCGATCAAAGTTGAAAACTTGGAAATATCAATGCCATCATAAAGAAAAACGGTGGATTTAATCATTGAAAATTCTGCCCAGAGGCTTCCAGGAGCTTTCAACTGCATATGTCTTTGAACGAAATATGCCAATAGAGTCTTTTCTTCGATTCTTAAATTCTTGCCTTCGCACCATTTTTTAAAACTTTGGTAGGTATTTTGATAACGGATTTTGGATTTTTCGGGAATAATTGCGGAACACCCTTCTTCCCAAGCCCGTTCAATTTCTTCAAATTCACTTTCGCTCATATTTTAATTTATAATAATCAAAATTGTACTTAAAATTATTGACAACTAAATAAAACTCAATTCTCCATTGTTGTTATGCACCCTAGTTACTACCTAACAACCAAAGTATCTATCTTGATAAAATGAATGAAACTAGTCAATATGACGAAAATGTTTAATTTTATAATTTATAATGGTATCAATCGTGCAAAAAACGTTATAAGCATGTCGAACGTTAAGGGTAACCGATCTCAGACAATATCAATAACAATTGTCTTCGATCGGTATAAAACCCTTACCGTTCTCCATACTTAATATACTATTATTTATGTATTATTAATATATTCTAGAAGATTGACTGGTTTAGAATGATTAGTTTTTAAAAAAATTGGAGTTAAAAGCGAATAACGACTTTTTGTAGTTTGGTAAAAAATGCCATTTCCTTCAGAATAATCCCATCAGAGATGCAGGTTACTTAATTCCCAAAAAATTGGTTTCAAAAAAAATTTTCTTCTGCAAGAATTGAGTGAATGGTATATCGAAAAACATTGATTTTTTTGATATAAAACTAACACTTTCGATAGCGAATAAATCGAAAAGTATTAATTTTATCAAAAAAATGTATAGAACATTTTTTGCTTAGAATGCATGTTTTTATCAACTTTTGCAGTCAAAATATAATAAAAAATTTCCACCCCCGAGATGGGGTGGCAACCACTCTCATGGTAAAAGCGCCTTTCGGCATCATATAGATTTTGATCCTTGGACTATCCACTATTTATTCTCAAATTTTTAAGCAAATCGATCCATTCTGTAAAAATTGCGAGGT
The DNA here is from genome assembly GCF_917563875.1 of Diabrotica virgifera virgifera. NCBI lineage: Eukaryota > Metazoa > Arthropoda > Insecta > Coleoptera > Chrysomelidae > Diabrotica > Diabrotica virgifera. Next base: position 15,965,739 of record NC_065443.1, on the reverse strand, counting down.
GAAAAGCTTCGGTTCCTGTACTATATGCTGCTTCTAAAATTTTATAATTTGCCCTCTCTGTATCATGTCGTGTTTCTTCCTCATATGTCATTATTGGTTTGGTTTTGTAAATTCTGCCTTTAATTTCTTTTCCAATACTTTCATTTCTCCATATTGTTTTATTCAGGCAACCTGCGGCTCTTTTTGCTTTCTTAAGCTCCACTTCTGTTTCGAGCTTCCGTAGCTAGATAGTGTGATGCCTGTTGTTTTTCTGCTGCATTTGTATTCTTTTTTAGTTCTTACTTTTGTTTATTATTTCATTAATGATCACGTTAAACAATAGAGGACTCAGTGAACCCCCCTGTCTTTTTCCATTCCCAGCTTCAATTGGGACAGTTAGTTCTTCTTCTAGTTACTTTTATTGTATTGTTGTGGTAGATATTTTGGATCGTTTTAATAATTATTCCTCGAGGTTTCTCTAGGAATTATTCCTCACTTGCGTACAATAAATGGATAATGTCCATTAATTTGACCTTGTCAAATGCCTTCTTAAGGTCCACGAAACATAAATATGCCGGTGTGTGTTATTCCAATGACATCTCTTGAACCTACCTCATCATAAATACAGCATCAATGCATGATCTTCCTGACAAAATGGCGTCCTTCTGCTAATGGTATTTATAAAATAGTACAGTGGAACCTCGTTAAGTCGGATTAATCGGGACCGCGGCCGATCCGGGTTATGCAGAATCCGGGTTAGCCGGATAATATGGTAAAAATTAATAAAACACGGTATACTTAGAGATAAACTCATGCAAAAACATGAAATACATATGCACAGTACATCTAAATTACGTACGGTTGTATGAGTTGTTGTACGAGTGAGTATTGTTTATTTCTTGGTAAAAAACTCAGTCAAAGTGAAAAAATTTTTGTTTTGTCTGATGAAAATCGGTCCGGGTTGGCCAGACTTCCGGGTTATCGGGGGCCGACTTATCGGGGTTCCACTTTATGACCTACCCCATAATTTATCAGAGATGCTATACTCCGTCCCACCTTGACTTTACAGTATAAGGAACATAGGCCATGCAGTCCTTATTAAAGTTTTTAGATCGTTAGAGAGATTATATTAAAACTGCTTTAGAAAGGCAATCTACAATTTTAGGATTCATATGCGTTTAAGTTTATTTGATATATTATAGTTATTCCGGATATATGAATACTAAAATTGTAGATTGCCTTTTTAAAACAGTTTTAATTTAATCTCTTTAATGTTCGATTCCAAATCCTTTTTGATAAAATCGGCATCTTCGCGTTAAAAACTCTCATAATGAATGCACTGTCTATGTTCCTTATACAGTTCTCGTGAAGGTGGGACGGACTATAGGTGATAATATGTGTCTGATAGAGAATTTAAGAGACTATCTTAAATATACAGTATGTCCCTGTAAGTTGTATCCATATGGAAAACTTTTTTATTATTAATTTTAAGAAAAAAAGTTATTCCTCATAAAAAGCTCTGCTTGATCCAAAACCCAAAATTTAACCATCAAATATCAAATTTTTTGAATATTATACGAGGTATGTCAAAAAGTTTGAATTTCACTCAAGAGTAAAGTAGCTTTATTTCTCACAATATTGAAAATTGCTATTATGAAAAGTTGTTTGGAATTAAAAACTATATTCTAGTATGCAATTACATCCTTCTAATTGAAAAAAAAATTTTTGAACATTTTTGGATAATTAACATTATTTTCAGTTATTTCAATTCAGATAACTCTTTTATTATTAATTTTACGAAAAAAAGTGATTCTTAATAAAAAATTCTGCCTACTCTAAAACCTAAAATACAACCATCTTATGTCAAATTTTATCAATTTTATACGAGGTATGTCAAAAAATATGAATTTCGCTCAAGAGTAAAATACGTTTATTTTTCACAATATCGAAAACTGTTATTATGAAAAGTTATTTAGAATTAAAAACTATGTTTCAGTATGTAATTACATCCTTTTAATTGAAATATTCTGAATTATAAAGGTACTTTACTTTTGATCTAAATTTATCTTTTTTGACATACCCCGTATAAAATTGATAAAATTTGATATAAGATAGTTGTATTTTGGGTTTTAGACCATCCAGAACTTTTTATGAAGAATCACTTTTTTTCGTAAAATTAATAATAAAAGAGTTATCAGAATGGAATAACTGAAAATAATGCTAGTTATCCATAATTTTTCAAATTTTTTTTTTCAATTAGAAGGATGTAATTGCATATTAGAATACAGTTTTTAATTCCAAACAACTTTTTATAATAGCAATTTTCAATATTGTGAAAAATAAAGCTAGTTTACTCTTGAGTGAAATTCAAACTTTTTGACTTACCTCGTATAATATTCAAAAAAAATTATATTTTATGGTTAAATCTTAGGTTTTGGACCATGCAGAGCTTTTAATGAAGAATAACTTTTTTCCGTAAAATTAATAATAAAATTTTTTCCATATGGATACAACTTACAGGGACATACTGTATAAGTTCACAACGTATTAGATATGTTTTCCATCTTTTACGTTATTTTGCTGGTTATTAGCGCACTCATCACTGTATATTGTATATCACAATGTAAGTATAACATATCTTATGTATAGTATTTTTACTACAAAAACGTTATTACGTAGGTCAAAATTTTTGACGTAAGAGAACTGTCAGAACATTAGAATGTGACTTTTCATTATTGCTATTTTTATTATAAACACGGCAATAATGAAAAGTCACATTCTAATGTTTTGACAGTTCTCTTACGTCAAAAATTTTGACCTACGTAATAACGTTTTTGTAGTAAAAATACTATAGTCTCTAATAATAACCCATGGTTGATGTGATGCAACATTCTTCTCTAAATAAAAAAACGCCTTTTTAAATTAAAACAAAATTTCAAACTTCTGTCATTATATTTTTTTCCATATCTAACTAAAAAAATTTGTAAAAAACCAATAATATTAGAGAAAACTACAAAAATAGCAGAAGAATGAACTTTGGCAATGACAGAGATCTTTGCAAATGAACTTTATTGTGAGATGAAAGCATTGAAGCGAAACATCTCCTGCCAGTAAAAGTAATAATATAATATCCTGCCCTTCAGCTATAGAAAATGCTGTCGCACATGTAGCAGCAAGCCACTTCGTCATTGATGTTTGACCGCTTAGCCAACTTCACAATGATTTCCAGAGAATAAAGCAAAGCTTTTCCTATTAATTAAAATTTCGGTTAACCGTACAACAACACTAACTAGGCGACATATGTGATAAAATTAATGTATTTCACCCCGTTTGAACATAACCAACCTCAGTCCTGCTGTTTAGCCATATGGCGTTCTACACCCACTTCTATATAGTCGAGCGCCCTGCGAAACAAAATCAATTGTTGCAGTAATTCCTATATTATATACAAGAAGCTTCGTATGTTATTATTCGACTATATTTGTTTACTAGGATATACGATGTTTATTGGAAAAGGGAGACTACAAATTTCACAGGCTAGGCTTTTTTTATTTAATAAAACGCCAGTATTGGTAGGGGAGCCAAAGTGGGGATACATACGGAGAAATCTTGTACCCTGAAAATGTACCTCTACCATATATTGGCTCTTAACGCAGGGGAGCTCGTTAAGGGGGGGGGGCCGAAAAAAATCTATCCTTAGAAAAACTCGAAATCGTCAGATTAAGATAAGGTAAGTTAATTAGGTACATGCAAAACAGTGTATATTTCAAAAATCTGACGATTTGGGGCGTAAGGAAATGGGTGAGTCCCAAAGTTTCACGCGAATATTTCGCGGACTGAATAACAGATCGAAAAACTAAAAAAATACGTACTCAATATTTTTCAAAAATCTATCGAATGATACCAAACACGACTTCCCACGGAGACGGTTGGGGGGTAAATTTAATATTTTAAATACGAATCCCGCGATATTACGCGAAATGAACATCAGATCGGAAAACTGAAAAATACACTTATTCAATATGTTTGAAAAATCTATCAAATGGTACCAAACACGACCCCCACGGAGGTGGGGTGGGGGGTTACTTTAAAATCTTAAATAGGAGCTCACTTTTTTTATTGCAGATGTGGATTCCTTACGTAAAAGTAAGTAACTTTTATTCGAGACATTTTTTCGAGTTATGGATAGATGGCGCTATAATCTAAAAAAAAACGATTGTTGGAAATGGAAAATTAAATTAAAAATGGAAAGTCCCCACCAAAATGGAAAACTTTACTTAACTTTTTTTGGTTTTAGGACCCAATCTTCACAACCCAATAGGTTCCCAAAGCGCTCGAGTGACTGCACATTTAGCATACTTTGCTCCCCTACCATAGGAATCTTATTATCATTGCTATCTGATCATTTAGTACGATCAATAAACAAGTTAGTTCTATCTTAATTTAATAATATAAAAAAACTTATCAAGGTCATAACCAATAATTCTTAGGTTTTTATACATAATAACAGTACTAACTAACGTATACACTTAGCGGGCTACTCACACGGCTGCCGCAGGGGCAATCTCCAGTTTTGGTCCTTAATTGCTTCCTTAAATGTGATGGGTGTAGGCAAGAAGGAGCAATTTTCTAAATCGTCTCCTAGGCAGGGTGGTAGGGGCTCCGAACCTTCCTAGCTCCCTAGATCAGACCCTGCCGCCCTGCCACTTCACACGTGTGTAGTGTGATTGGACCAATTTGACGTTAATTGAGGCGATATGATAGTACTACATTTTAAATCTTCAAAGCTTTGTCCGCTAACTAAAAATCGTAGAGTAGCAGTTAGTCGTTCTCGAGCACTCATGGCCTTCCGCATCAATGTATCTTTTTCTATAGCCACCCCTTCACCCAGTATCTCCTTTTTTTTTCTTTTTTTTTTTGTAGAACAACGGAAAGAGTTAATGTTACACAAATTTTTTTTAATGACAGTATTGACGCCATCTTTTTGATTTAGCGCGGCACAACTCACACTTACTTGCACACTGAACCTGAATAATAAAATAAAATAACATCCAGGGACGTGTGTAGTAGGCTTCCTAGATTACCCCATCAGCCGTGCGCCTTAGGTTGCCCCTGCGGCAGGCGTGTGAGCAGTGGCGGCTCGTGGTAATTTAAGGAGGGTGTTCAATTAAAGAATGTAATTATACAAACGATGAATAAGCGCCGCAGGCGAAAAATTTTTGGGGCCTCGCCAAAAGATGTTCTGTAAAATGAAACCTATCTTTGACCCGATTAGTCAGGATGTCACACACTTTTTTTTGTTTTGTGCAGAATATGATACCTACTAAATAATGGCGCTTCTTCGGTGGTGAAGGTGGATGCAGAGGTTACGAATATTGAAATGGCTTTGTTAAAACTGTTTAAAAATACCGTTTATTTTAACGACATCCAAAGACCGAGATTGAAATTATAGTTTTATTCTTTGAAAACACTAAACATGGAAAACAAAATAAAGAATGTAGTTTATCACACCCGCATAATCACAAAGTTTTTCTATATTGTTTAACTTTAAAACAATGTTTAAACTATTTGTTTCTTATTGCACATTCTTGTACCAAGTTTATCTCCAACCAAGTTAGTCCATTCTTTTTATAAGAAGTCGATTTTCAAAACTATTTGCATTTTCTTTTATAAACTTCCCATGAATAAGGCTCCATCCTAAAAAAACTACCTACCAATATTGTATTTAATAAATTCCCACAATAGAAAATGCCAAACTGTGAATCGAAACGCCCGCCCCGGTCTCTGTGTGCAGTGCACAAATCCTCAATGTTTTAAGATAGGAGAATCGCTGGTTCACGGATTTAAGAGCTCTCGTTCTTCTATAGGGTTACTGTATAGTGGCTGGGTTCAATTTGAATTCTGCACTTACCACGTGCATCTAGCGTAGCGGTGTTGTGCAAATAAATTATGTGATTAATAAATACAGTTGAGTAGCCCGCTATAGCCGCACTTTGCTCTGCTTTTTACTTATCGCATTTATTAAACTTATCGCTCTAACTGAAAAGGCTTCGTTCTCTTAAGTTTTATTTTCTGATAAGCGTTGTCTAGAAGTTTGATGGCCTCAAAATTCACATGGTTGGAAAGCCTTTGTTCATGACTCTCGGCAAACTTCTGAAGATCACAGTTTCTGAAGTACCACGGACCGTTGACATTGTAACACTTTATTCTGATATCGTTGTATAATTTGGATGTTTTTTTTGAGAATTGAGAAAAATTCGACTTCGATTTGATTTTTGATTTTTTTTTAAATGGGTTCAAGGTCTTTAAATTATCTTGACATTCTCAGAAATTTTGCATTTTATCTCTACTTCCTCAATGTAACAGAATTTATTTAAGTCTACAGTTTTATTTTCGAATTTTAGATCTTACTGTTGTTTTATTGATGCTACATTTTTTTAACATATTCTTACAATTTTTTGCTGTTCTTGTTATTTGCTTTTATTGCACCCCTTTGCTTTTTAATCCATTGTGATTTTTTGTTTTTAAACAGTTTTGCTGTTTCCCGTTTTTTCTTCGTGGTGATAATGTAATTTTATCGTCTAGAGTACGCCAATGTATTAAGCAAAACGTGTTTTTATAAACTGTCTCCGACTGTATAAAAACCAGAACGGAAAACCATTTGATGATTCTCGGTATGTTGAACGAAGAATAATCAACAACGTATAATAGGTGAGTTAAGTATATCCCGACTATATTCCGAAACCTTCCGAATTCCGTCGTCTTGGCGAGCTAAGCGATTTCGACGGTTCACAACTCCATCCCCTACGTAGCGAGCTGAGCGTAGATCCTTACATGTCTTGCTCCTGGCAAGTTGAGCAGGATTTCCTCTCCTTATGGCACCATTTCGCGTTAGTAAATAAATGCTATACCTAATCCAGTCGACATTCATGTATCTAATAACGTCACATCGACTTGAGATTTACGAAAGTTCGATACCTACAGTTGAGTCCCTGAATCTTTACCCGTGCGTCATCATTTAAAGCATACGAAATTTGTTACCCGAGATCATCACATCTTTTGTATTCATTTAGCTTTTGCTTTTTATCTATGCATTCTTCATCAAACCACTCTTTTGATTCACTCTTATGACTTTGTCTTATTGTTTCCTCTGCTGCCTATATTACGCTTGTGTATATTGATAATGTCAGTCCATATCTGTCACATCATTCACCGTGGTAATATTTCGCTATCAGCAAATCATAATAAGTAACTGATTGCGTGACTTTCTCACTTTAATATTGTTTCGATAGCTTTAATTGTAGGAAAATAAGGAGGAAAATCATTATTAATGATAAAAGAATAATGATAAAGGTATAAAAATAAAAGAAAGACGAAAAAAAGACTTTGGCGTTGTAAAAATGTATCGGAGTATAAATATATTGTTCCAATAATGCTTTATTTAATATCTATTGTTCAATGTGGCTATATAACATTGAGATTTTCTTTTGTATTAGCCACTCTACTAAAATCAACATTTTCAACTTGACTCAAAATCTACTTTCGATTTGTCACACTTACTTTTCCAATCTGTTGTCTAGTCGGCAATAATGTGGGGTCAAACTGAAAATAACCCCAGAGGAGAATTACTGTAGTCGATAAAGTAAACGGTAGTAATTCATTAATGGAATCTGTCCACAATTTGTTGTCGTCGAAATGAATGCTGCTGTGGTTTTCGGTGATGAACTTCCAAATTGGAGATGGGGATTAACAATTTGGCGATGTGAGAGTGACGCCAAGCGGAAAAATGGATACGGTAAACAGACAAAAGCGGTATAGGTGTCGCGCAGAATGACGCTGCTCGTACATTTGTTGATTAAATTCCGGCCAGATTGGCTAAAGTGAGAGTGTATTAAAAAAGGACATTTATGTAGAAAACAACCGGTGAAAAACATTCGTTTTAATTATTTAACTATTACAGCAAAATGTGATTACATAAAAAGGTATTTTCGATCTTATTCTTATGGTGGGAGAGCAAAGTATACTAAATGTGCAGTCACTCGAGCGTTATTGAGACCTATTGGGTTGTAATTATTAGGTCCTAAAACCAAAAAAAGTTAAGTAAAGTTTTCCATTTTAGTGGGGACTTTCCATTTTCGAATTTAATTTTCCATTTCAAACAATCGTTTTTTTAGATTATAGCGCCATCTATCCATAATTCGAAAAAATGTCTCGAATAAAAGTTACTTATTTTTACGCAAGGAATCCAAATCTACAATAAAAAATGGGGGCTCCCATTTAAGATTTTAAAGTAACCCCTCACCCACCTCCGTGGCGCTTTGTGTTTGGTGCCATTCGATAGATTTTTCAAAAATATTGAATAAGTGTATTTTTCAGTTTTTCGATCTGATGTTCATTTCGCGAAATATAGCGGGTTTCGTATTTAAAATTTTAAATTTACCCCCACCCCTCTCCGTGGGAAGTCGCTTTTGGTGTCATTCGATAGATTTTTGAAAATATTGAGCACGTATTTTTTGGTTTTTCGATCTGTCATTCATTTCGCGAAATATTCGCTTTTTTCTTGTGAAACTTTGGGACTCACCCATTTCGTTACGCCCCGCTCAAATCGTCAGATTTTTGAAATACACTGTTTTGCATGTACCTTAACTTACCTTATCTTAATCTGACAATTTCGAGTTTTCCTAAGGATAGATTTTTTTTCGGCCCTCCCTTAACTCCCCTGCATTAAGAGCCAATATAATATGGTAGATGTAAATTTTCAGGGTACAAAGTTTCTCCCCACGTAATAATCTGACCCGCTCGAGTAACTGCAAAAATCCCCGCTTGGGCTCCCCTACCGTTAATATAGTCCATTCACTCACGATAAAATATTGCAAAACTTCCGAATTTTAAAGAACCTCTTGGATTGACATGAAATTTGGCATACACGTCAAAGAAAAAAGTGATATTGTTGTGCCGGTGTGTACTTTTGCCATCGGGGTGAACACCAACCCTTCTTGGGGGTAAAAAAATATATGCTTAAAATAAGTTCGGTAATGGATAAACTGACTAAGGCCACGTTCACATGACAAGTTTTGATAACGCGCGATTACAACTACATACAATTTATTTAAGGCCGTTCACAACGCGAGTCTTAATGACTTAAAACTCGCGTTAACATGTGAACGGCCTTAAATAAAATGTATATGTTGTAATCGCGCGTTATCAAAACGCTCGTTAAGCGCTTGTCATGTGAACCGGGTCTAATTCTTAGCAACTTCTGTTCTATGGAGTTTTTTTCACTAAATCAATATTTTTCGAGTTATTTGCGAGTTTGAGTGCGAGTATGCGAGTATTTGAATATTACTGAATAAACATATTCATTTTTGAACTAAAAAGAAAAATGTTTTAGACGTTTTTTTGCAAATAACTCAAAAAGTAAATATTTTGTAAAAAAAATATATTTAACAAAAATATAGCTAACTTATACAAAAGCGAAAAAAATGGTGTATGTATGAAGTCTGTAGGTCCAGTGGAAGCAGAGTTGTAGCTAATGAAAAGTAGGCTTTTATTCGTGAAATTACAAAAGAAATATTTCAATCTGAAATAACCAAAAAATGAAGCACTATTTTGGAAAAACTCATGATGAGTTTTCAAATTTCATCCCAATCCAAGCAGTTCTTTAAAATCCGGTGCAAAAACCGTGAGTAAATGGACTGATAGTAGTACTTAGTGGCAACTAAGTAGTACTTGGATCTGGTGTCTCTACAGGCAGTCTGGAAGTAGTGCTAGTGCTGTTTTCCAAACCAGCACTAGCATCACTTCTTCTTTGTATTAATTTATAAATTTTTTTTTTTTTTTTTTTTTTTTATGCTTTATTTAACAATCAGAATACATTAACATCCTATAAGTTAAAGTGTTGGCTTAGGAGCTGGGCCCCTCATTGGCGTGAAGGGACTCCCTCCAATGAAGGAGTCCTAGATAGTCTTCATGTCAGCTGGCCATAATCTCTTCAACCTTCTGGCAATTGGAGCTTGTACTAGCGGCTGTAATACTGCGTTGGGGTGTGTTTCCATTTTCTCGTGGTGTTTGTTGTACCTATCTTTAATGACATCTGTGATGAATGGAACCTTCAGATCTTCATGTAATGTTAAATTCGACACGAACCAAGGTGCATCTGTGATCATGCGTAGTATTTTTGACTGGCTCCTTTGCATGATAGCAATATTAGATTTGCTTGCACATCCCCAGACTTCGATACCATACATCCATATTGGTTTGATTATGGTGTTGTATATCAGCAGTTTATTTTCCAAACTTAGTTTAGATTTTCTACCTATCAACCAGTAGAGTTCTTTGACTTTCATGTCTATTTGTTTTCTCTTCTTTGTTATGTGCACTTTCCAAGTAAGTTTAGAGTCTAGATGTATGCCGAGGTATTTGGAAGAGTTGTTTTTAGCAATAATTTTGTTATTTATGTATAGTGATGGACACTGATCTTTTCTTGTAGTAAAGTTGACATGGACGGATTTAGCCTCATTTATCTTAATTTTCCATTTTTTTACCCAATTTTCTAGGTTTGCTAAGTCATTTTGTAGGATGTTGGAAGCTTCTACTGGATCTTGGTGAATTGCTAAGATGACGGTGTCATCCGCAAAGGTTCCTATGACAGTGTGTGGAGACGTAGGAATATCTGATGTGAATAATACATATAGAATGGGACCCAGGACACTGCCTTGCGGAACTCCGGCCTTGATTGGGAATTTTTGCGAATATTCATCATTCACTTTTACAAGAAACTGTCTGTCGTGAAGATATGATTCGAGCAGTCGATAGAAGGATAGTGGAAAGATTTTAGATATTTTGTATAAAAGTCCATCATGCCAAACCTTGTCAAAGGCTTGGCTAACATCCAAGAATACTGAGGGGCAGTATTGTTTTTGTTCTATTGCTAAATTTATTGAATGTGTTATTCTGTGTATTTGCTGAACTGTTGAGTGGCCTTGTCGAAAACCAAATTGGTGTGATGGAATCCAATCCTCAGGGAGTACTTCCTTATTTATTCTTTGAAGTATGAGCCTTTCTAGTAGTTTTGACATAACTGGCAATAAGCTGATTGGCCGATAAGATGAAACTCCGTTTGGGTTTTTGCCTGCCTTCAGTATTAAAATTATTTCTGCTGTTTTGAGTTGCGTCGGCCAGTAGTTTAGTCTCAGGATAGCATTGAAAATGTACATCATGAGTATGACTCCTCTGCGTGGCAGTTCTTTTAACATTTTGGAGGTTATTTTATCGATCCCTGGAGATTTTCTTGGATTTAGGAAGTTTAGTTCATTTTGAACTTCCTTTACAGAAAGTTGTTTGGTTGCGGGTATGTTGTTTGGGATATTTGAGAGATGTCTAGCTATTTCGTCATCAACTACATCACAGTTCGGTGTGAATACATTGGATAAGTATGCACCAAATAGTGAAGCCTTTTCTTTATCGCTTCTTGCCCATATAGCTGCAGGATTGCTGGAGTCACGTACAGGAGAATTCTGCATTTGAGGCTTGTTTTTGAATTTGCATGGTTTCCAGATGGAGTTATCACTTCGGTTAAGACCCTTCAAATATTCATTAAATGAACATTCACGCAATTCTTTAATTTTTGCTTTTAGTCGACTACTGGCTCGGTTGTACACTGTTCTGTCAACAGGGGCTTGCGTGCGTTGTAATCTAGCTCTTGCTTTTCGTTTTAGAGCTATGAGTTCCTTCACTTCTTTAGGTACAGAAATGTCTTTCTTTTGGATGGTGGGACGAGGAGTGGCTTGTTGTACTGATTCTATTAGGAGGTCATTAAAAGCTGTGATCGCCCCTTCGATTTCATTGGGTTCCTTTAGTCTGATGTCGAGTTTTACTTTTTCTTCAATTCTGGTACGATATTCTTCCCATTTGGTTTTCTTATTATGTAGTCTTGTGGGAGTTTTTCTATGTAACGCTGCTGTTCCTATTGAAGCTATTATCGGAGAGTGGTCAGAAGAAAGATCATAGCTTGGTATTACGTCTAAGTAAGGAGCTGGTAACCCATTTGTCACAAAAAAGTCAAGCAAGTCAGGAGTTTTAGCAGGATCAGTTGGCCAGTAAGTTGGAGTTCCTGTTGACAGGTATGCGTAATGCTTCTCTTGAATCACTGATGCCAATTCTCTACCTTTGGTTGTTGTAAGCCTAGACCCCCATAAAATGTGTTTGCTATTGTAATCACCGCCCGCAATAAATTTGGATCCTAGTGTATCGAAAAAATCACTGAAATGTTCCTTTTTTATGTTGTGTCGTGGTGGACAGTAGACGGCGGCAACTTTTAGATTATATGAGTCCATGCAGACGTTGACAGTTGTGGCTTGTAGAAAATTTTCAGCATATTTTGGCATTTCATGGTGCTTTATTGTGTTTTTTATTAGGATAGCAGTACCAGCATGTGCAGTGTTGTCTGGGTGATTGCTGTGATATGTTGTGTAATGTGGAATGTAAAAGTAGGATCTGTCAGTGAAGTGTGTTTCGCTGATGAGAAGCAGGTCTATGGAATTGTGTTTTAGAAATATTTCAACTTCTTGTTTGTGATGTAGAATGCCGTTGGCATTCCACAGTGCTATTCTAATGAACTTAATGAATTTTATTTATTAACGTAGTAAGCATATTCATCACCATGGTGTTTTGATGAATAAGTTGCTGAAACATGGCTTTGAATTCGTCTAAGAATCTATGTAGCATATCTGTTGTGGTGTCACATTGATTCTGCTGAGTATAATTGTTGGATGCTACATTTGCATAGGTCACATTATTTCTTACCGGCGTTGTTGTTGGCTTGGTGGTAAGATTAGGATGGGCATTTGGGCAACCCTGACTGCTGACTGGCTGTACATTTTGCCTATTATTTTGATTATTAGGGCGTCTCATTATGTTGTGATAGTAGCTACAACCTTTATAGTTGGCTGTATGGGCACCTCCACAAAGTGCACATGTTGCTGGAGTGTTCCTTGTTTTTGTGCAGGTTGATGTACTATGGGCTCCCCCACACTTAACGCAGACAAAAGGTTTATAACAGTAACCCTTGGTGTGTCCATATTGTTGGCATCGCGTGCATTGAGCTGGTCCATAGTTAGGTTTTGGAGGTTCTACCTGTATGATTAAATTTTGCATTTTTTGTATTTTATATACGTCTTTGTTATTTACCGCAGGCTCTAAATCCACAAAGAACAGATTAAGAGGCTCCTTAGTTCTTTTGTCCTTGGCATTGAGGATATTTCTGACTTGATGGCCTTTTGCGTTGAGTTCTTTCACTATTTCTTTTGTATCCATAGTGTGGTGAAGGTGTCTGATCACTACTCGGAATGCACGTTCTTCTTTGAGTTGGTATGTGTGGTGTACAATTTTTTTCTCACGCATATACGTTACTAGATGCCTGTAAGACTCAACAGTATCACTAATTATTTTAATTGTATTATCTGCAAGTGTTTTTGTACTGTAGTGCACATCATCAATGGCATCTCTTAAACTTAGTATCATTTTCTGGTAATCTGTTACTCCGTACACAAATATTGGAGGAGGTTTTATAGTTTTAGCTTCGGTGATATCTATTTGTTGGTCTGTTTGACTCTCTTCTACAGTTTCTTCTACAGGAAGCTGACTATATCTATTGCTTATATCTATGTCGGAGTTTTGTGAGTTGCTTCTTCTGATCTTCCTTCTTTTTGTATTCGTTACTTGTTGCCATTCGTTCTCGTTGGCTGCGTGTTGTTCTAGCTGCTCATCGTCACTTGTAGAGGACAATCTGTGATAATATTTCTGACTGGTTGATGGTATATGTTGTGATTTTTGGATCATTGGTACCTGATGTATGTAATTTTGTTGATTAATTGGTACCTGCTGAGTGGAATTTGCTTGAGAAGCATCAAAATGTTGTTGAGATAAACAAGAATTATTATTATTCAATGCTGCTTGAGTTATTGGTTGAGAATTAATAAATTGTTGTACTTGCATATTTGTATCTGCTACACCCTGTATGTTGGTTTGCGAAACTGGCTGGCTATAAGAATCTCCAGGTCCATTACTAGCTGGTAACACATTCATGTTTTTATTTCACTTAAATTAGCACTGGGTTCAAAAACTCATTAAATTTCAATGTAAATGAAAATAAATATTTCATTAATTGTTTTTAAATTGTAGGTATCGGTTTTTAACAAAAATTCCGGTTCGAAATTTTTATCGTGGCGTACGTTGCTTGATGATTAAGGTAATACATCCGCACAGCACGAGAGGCGATTCGGTACTCAATTTATAAATGAATGCTATATCTAGCAATGGTCGCTTTCCTTTAAGAGTAGGCAATTTGGGTAAACACTGTAAAATGTGTAAAACATTATATCGACTTTATTCACAGGTATTCTCAATTTAAAAGATATAAATCTTAAGATTTTATGTATTGTTCCCTACCACAAATTTAAAGAATTCCATAGGCTCTTCTAGTTGAGTGATTTTTTAAATTGCGTTTGAACCAAAAGTGCTTATTATGGGCCCAGCATAATTTTACCAGATTTGCAATTTTTTGCGGACCTTGGATTGCAAATTTATTATGCAAAAACTGTTAAACCAATCCAAAGGAAATTTACTATATATTTCAATCGTATTATACAGGGTGTAAAAAAACTCTACCGACAAACGAAGACAGGAGATTCCTCATATAATTCTAAGACATTTTAACCCTATTCATCTAGTCCGAAAATGCTTACTAAGGGAGGTAGAGCTCTTTGAAGATGGCGTCTTGTAATTAGTTTTTCTTAAATACCTCCAGAACGCTTTTATTTAGAAAAACAAAAATTGGTACGCATATTTATATTCCAAAGATAAATCAATTTCATCTATTGTGAATTTCTAGTACCGCTCATAGGCGTCCGTTTTGAATAGGGCAACGGTTATTTTATCGCATAACTTTTTTGTCTTTACTTTTTCAGCATTTTTGATACTGGGTTATTATATTGTGAGATATTCTAGTACTAAAAGGTACTCCTGGTTTAAGTCGGTTGAACACACCGTTTTCTATAAAAATCGATATGGAAATTTTTCGTTTTTTGAATTAAAAAAAAAAATTGATAAAAATTTTCAAAAAAAAAAACGGTGTATTTTACTAACTTAGAGCAAGAGTAACTTTTAGTACTACAATCCCTCATAATTTAATAATTTAAGTCAAAAATTCTTAAAAGTTTAAGACAAAAAAGTTATGCGATAAAATAACCCTTGACCTACCCAAAACGGACGCATATGACCGGTACTAGAAATTCACAATACATGTATTCGATTTATCTCTGGAAGATAAATATTCGTACCAATTTTAATTTTTCTAAATAAAAGCGTTCTGGAGTTATTTAAGAAAAACTATTTACAAGACGCCATCTGTAGAGTATTTCTATTAGATATAATCTGAAGGTTGTAAGTTATGTTTTAGGGATCGAAAAAATTTAAAAGAAAAACTACATATTTGCACTTTTTTTGGATTATTGCTATTTTTAAAACAACAAAAATTAAATTTTCAATTTGTAGCTACAGTGGAACCCCGATAAGTCGGCACCTGATAATCCGAAAGTCCGGCTAACCCGGACCGATTTTCATCAGACAAACATTTCAACAATAAAAATGTACTATCCGTTGCAAGATAATTCGGATGGAATTCCCCAGATTATTTTGTGCTTGATATCGGCACAGTCTCCTAATCTGGGGAATTTATGTAATATATTATTTGAGAGATAATGTGTATTTGTGTAATTTGAACTATGTACACGATAGTAAAAATGACTCATGGCACACGGCGGCGGCGGCAGAGCGATGGTCATTGTCTCGGATTTATCGGAAACAACAGGCACCTGTTATTCCTTTATTTATTTCAAACTGTCTTAGCATTGTTTAAAAAAGAATAAAAGAATATTTAAAAAATTCTTTTTTAAACAATGGTCTTAGTTTTCACTGTTCATAACATCGTTCCGATTGTAACTGTATTGTGTTAGTACAGTCTTGTATTGTTTGCTTCCGTTTGCTTAGGTTTGTGTTTGCGTGTTTTTAATAATTTAGATGTGTAGTTCATGTTATTTCAATTATAACGGAGCTTATCTGTAAGTATACCGTATTTTATTAATTTTTACCATATTCTCCGACTAACCCGGATCGGCCGCGGTCCCGATTAATCCGAGTTATCGAGGTTCAACTGTACTCAAATATTTTGTAAAATTAAAAATCGAAACTTTTACCCTCTAAATTTTTTCTTTGTTTTTGGATCAAAAAGCAAAAATTTCTTTTTTTTAGATTTGTTAAATAAAAAATCAAGCACAAAATACACTCTTTTTGCTAGTCCATCAAAAAAATAGACTTCTATGAAAATTATTAAAATCAAAACAGATCCCGCCTGGACTATTGTCAATCATCATTTAGCCTATATTTGTCCACTGCTGAACGTAGGCGTTCCATAAAATTTTCCACCTATCTCTCTCTTGAGCTCATGGCCTCCAATTTGTGGTGATGCGCTTTATATCATCCGTTCATCTTCAATCTGCCTCTTGTCTTAGTCGCCATTCCCGTCCTGGAATGGACCATTAGTATTGGCAACCAAAAATTGCTACATTCTGCCGATAGGTTTTCTACAGAACTTTCTTTATTGGGTAGAATGAGGGCTGTAACTGATGATCGTGTGATACAACCGAAAACGTTCTCACGAAAATTGTACTCTTTTGGATATTTTCATTATTTTATTAATTTTACAAATTGTAACGTTGTCTTCGTATTTGATGCTCCAGGTACCAAAATTCAGCTGAAGACACAGGTTCGCTTTTTAAGACATTTATTCAGAATCAAAACATACAAAAGATAAGATAATTACCCTTAATTGCTCGTTAATTTCGTTAATAAAATATATTTATAATCTACGCATCGAGTATTCGGTTCGGGTCGATATCACGATATTTTGTACGTGAATGAATAACATTGACGATCGCGTGGATTAGGAATTACTTTTATTAATATGAAATGGACGTATAAGGAGAGGAAATATCGCTCAGATCTCCAGAGGAAAAGACATGTAGGGAAATACGATTATCGCTCGTATAAGGATAGGTAAAAGAAAAAACCGTCGGATTCGTTCAGCGCACCAAACGACGGCGGAAAATGGTAGGGATAACTCACCTCTTATACCTCGTTGTTGTTTATTATTTTTCGATCAACGCTCCAAGAATAATCATTAACTAGGCTTTGTGTTCCGACTTTTATATCGTCCGAGACGGTAGAAAAACACGTTTTACTTAATTCATTGGCGTACTCTAGACGATAAAATTATATTATCGTCACAAAATACACCAATTATAACAGAAGTGTTTACTTCATTGTAAGTTTTTTTGAAGTTATACTTCTTTAGGCACGAGGGTGAATTTTTATTTTGCCGGGCGCATGCGCACACCGACAGTATGGTATTAGTCGCTCAAACGTTATACGGGATCTGATTGGGTGTTAAAATTATCTGTCAATATTTGTTCAAATGGATATTATGCATAAACAAATGTTGTGTATATTAGTTTTTATTGTTGTGAGGACAGAGACAAAAAGCAAGTTTATAATAAGTAGTGACTTTTTAAATAGTTTTTAATAGCAACAGGTACGTGCCTTATTGTAAATGTTTCAGTATTGTAATAAAAAATTACAAATTAAATACCTATTTGGAAAATGTACCTACCTAGCTAACCTAGCTACTTACCTACCTAGGTAATGCTTTGATTTACCAACAAAAATCTCCATCTAATATATTGCTTTATTAGTCTATATTTTGTTGTATTTTAATTCCACAAAAATCAAACTTATTTGATTAAACTAAGAGAATAAGCAACTGTCAAAAAATTTTAAAACGTGTAGATGCTATATCTTCCCATTTCATTCACGAGTCTCGGTAGTTAAATTCTGCGTGGGGTGAGTTCAAAATAATCTAACAACCTGATAGACGCAGGTTCAATTCCCAATGCAAATTTTTATTTTTTTTTATTTTTTTTTGTACATTTTATGATTGTAAGTATATTTAAGTACATTCAAATGGGAAATAAGCCACAATTTTACCTAAAAAAGATTTTATTAACGTTTCGACGCCCAAGTCGGGTGTCGTTGTCAAAATACAAAATAATACTAAATAAACAAAAATGTTGTTGCTTAGTAAAAAATTCTTCTAATAATTTATTTAACCTGACTCATTTATATCGGCAATTCAGACACGTATTATACATTTTAAAGTAGACGACTTTAAAATGATATTGCCAATATTGATGAGTTGCGTTCCTGGGACGACTTTACTAAAAGATAGTTCATTCGATTACATGAAATCAATCCCAACTCAAGAATATCCGCCATAAAAAATCATAGCATGTGATCTGTCTTTAAAAAGACAACCAAATGCAACGGTGGCAATGAAATTCTCGCGTTAGATATTCCATAGTAAATCACGAGGGAAAACCAGGAAAAACCTCGTGATACTATCCCGACATCGTAAGTATTTGGGTTTACATTTAGTTTACTCTCAAAACCAATACCAAATTCTGACTTGATATTTTAAATTTTAAATAATACTAAATATGTACTAACTCGATATGTTACTGATTTACTAATTGTGGTATTTTCTTTCTATTGACTTCCTCCTTTAATATGGGTAACCACATCCTACTGCATTCTACCGAGGAATTTGCGACACAATTGGTTTCATTTAGCATAATTAGAGCCGCTTCTTTGATTTTTCTCTTTTTACTACCTGCTTCTTTTAGGACATACTTGAATCTCTCCACTGAACTCTATGTTCATTATCCCATGCGTGTTGACATATTTGAGATCTATCAAATTCTCTATTTTTTATATAAGACTGATGTTCATTTACTCTAACGTCTAATGGTCTTGACGTTTCACCTATATAAAACTGTTCGCATTCACAAGGTATTTTATAAATACAATTCTTTGTTCTTTCTTGTTCACTGTTAGGTTTAGTTTTAGATAGAATAACAGTGAACAAGAAAGAACAAAGAATTGTATTTATAAAATACCTTGTGAATGCGAACAGTTTTATATAGGTGAAACGTCAAGACCATTAGACGTTAGAGTAAATGAACATCAGTCTTATATAAAAAATAGAGAATTTGATAGATCTCAAATATGTCAACACGCATGGGATAATGAACATAGAGTTCAGTGGAGAGATTCAAGTATGTCCTAAAAGAAGCAGATAGTAAAAAGAGAAAAATCAAAGAAGCGGCTCTAATTATGCTAAATGAAACCAATTGTGTCGCAAATTCCTCGGTAGAATGCAGTAGGATGTGGTTACCCATATTAAAGGAGGAAGTCAATAGAAAGAAAATACCACAATTAGTAAATCAGTAACATATCGAGTTAGTACATATTTAGTATTATTTAAAATTTAAAATATCAAGTCAGAATTTGGTATTGGTTTTGAGAGTAAACTAAATGTAAACCCAAATACTTACGATGTCGGGATAGTATCACGAGGTTTTTCCTGGTTTTCCCTCGTGATTTACTATGGAATCTCTAACGCGAGAATTTCATTGCCACCGTTGCATTTGGTTGTCTTTTTAAAGACAGATCACATGCTATGATTTTTTATGGCGGATATTCTTGAGTTGGGATTGATTTCATGTAATCGAATGAACTATCTTTTAGTAAAGTCGTCCCAGGAACGCAACTCATCAATATTGGCAATATCATTTTAAAGTCGTCTACTTTAAAATGTATAATACGTGTCTGAATTGCCGATATAAATGAGTCAGATTAAATAAATTATTAGAAGAATTTTTTACTAAGCAACAACATTTTTGTTTATTTAGTATTATTTTGTATTTTGACAACGACACCCGACTTGGGCGTCGAAACGTTAATAAAATCTTTTTTAGGTAAAATTGTGGCTTATTTCCCATTTGAATGTACTTGATTATAAAAATGCCACAAGAAAATAGCTTCAGAACAACAGTAAGTATATTTATTATATTTTTTTTCAGAAAATACGTATTTAATTAAAATTTTCTCAACAATTGTTCAGAAATCATTTCTTTGTTTCATGTTTCAATGTGTTTTATGCGCGTGTTTTATTCTTTTATTTTTTTAATTTTTGGTAGATATTGTTTTAATAAAAATTTTTGGAAAGTAGTAAGTACTAAAATTAGTTTAATATTTAAATAAAATATAAATAAACTATTTAAAGTATATTGATTTCGTTGAAATCATATAATAGATATAATCTTAAGTGCGTACAAAGTACACACACATTCTTTGGACATCTTGGATATTAAAGCACCCTATGTAACGCACAGCTGAATGTGGCTGAATTTTTATGTACAGTGTTGCCATGCTGTTTTCTATATATTTCTTTCATAATTTCAATCAATGTTAAATGTACCTACAAGAATAATAGAATAAGAACATTTACTTCTCCGTCATTGTACTAGGTATAATGACAAATGAGGTGTCAAATTAAAGCTTATAATCCAAGGATAGTACTAAAGGTGGGAAATTAGATCTAGGTTGTCTGTCCGTCTATCTGACCGCGAATATAACTCCTCCGTCACTATAACAGGTAGAATGACAAATGAGGTGTCAAATGAAAGCTTATAATACAAGGATCGTAAAGAAATTTCTCACCTTTAGTACCATCTTTGGATTATAAGCTTTCATTTGACACCTCATTTGTCATTCTACCTGTTATAGTGACGGAGGAGTTATATTCGCGGTCGGACGGACAGCAGGACGGACAGCAGGACAGACAGCCTATGTCAAACTTCTCACCTTTAGTACCATCCTTGGATTATAAGCTTTCATTTGACACCTCATTTGTTGTTCTACCTGGTATAGTGACGAAGGAATCATATACATATACGCAGTTGGACAGACAGACGGACAGACAGCCTAGGTTAAATTTCTCACCTTTAGTACCATTCTTGGATAAGCTTTCATTTGACACCTCATTTGTCATTCTACCTGGTATAATGACGGAGGAGTTGAGTTTGCAAACAGACAGACAAGACGGACGGACGGACAGACGGACGTGGACAATTCAATGTTTTCACATTTTTTCAAAATTGGTGAAAACAACAACATAATAAACTTTACTTAATTGGTGTTTCAAAACTACTTACTTTTAACACATTACACAATATTACAAGGTTTCTAGCAAGTTAAACGTCACAATGATTTAAAATAATCAAGTAAAAACCTATACATATATACATAACATATTAGAACATACCTAAAATACACAAAAATGATACATTTCACACACAAATATAATATCACAAAAAATTGTAACGTGATAGTATGAAAAAATAGAGGATACGGCAACGGTGTTACATGTGACGGTCGGACCGAGTCGGATCCAATGCCAATATCTACACAGACATATTTTAGGGTGCTTTAATATCCAAGATGTCCCATTCTTTTTTAAACTATGGTAAACAGCCAACCACTGGGAACTTTCCCATTATAAGTTATGAGTAGGATCTATTTTTGTTGTATTTACAAAATATCTTTGATTGTTATTTTGCTAATATAAGGGCCTCTACGTACCAATTTACCATCTGTCATCGTCATCACTAATAAGTAATAACTCAATATTGTCCGTTTGTTTTGTTTGGTCTTTTGTAACTCAACCGACCTGAAAACTATTCACCGAGCACCGATAATTGATAGCTTCAGTATCAGTTTACTAATACTTTAGCAAGAGATGATAAATAATGACGTTTTGATAGAATATATGATATTTCGGCTGCAAGGGTTGATGTATTTTCGAAGTGAATAAGGGCAGCGGTCATTCATCATACTCAAAATGCAATCAAGAGCACGCCAAACAATAGCTACGATAAACGCATGTTATCTGTTGTTCTTTTGCCATTCTTTTCGCTATGCTTTGCGTTACCTCCTCCCAAGGGAATAGCTTTGAATAAACTATGGATACAATTCAAAATGATAGTATTAACTGTCTCATTTCGCATACGCTTTAAATATTAATATTATACTAATATCAGATTATATAAATTATATATTAATATCTACTAAATATTCGTATACAGGATAAACCACAAAAGAAAATTACGAATTTATGATATTTTTAGATTTACAACCATATATTTTACTTTTTCAAAATATTGCATTTATGATACTCGTTTATTCCTATAAAATATTTCTATAACTAAACTCATTACTTCCGATATATTCTGTTCTTACATTAATTACCTATTAAGCCATAATGTACAAACACTTCACAATAATCGTAACAACGAGATTGTATACAAAACTAGACCTGTACCAAACCAGGGAGCGACAGAACAATAGAGCTCTGGTAGTAGTATTTACAGATTTCCACAAAGCGTTTGACTCGATAGAACTAGATAGTGCAAATCACTGGCGACGCGTTCATGTAACCACTGTTACCATTGGTAACAGTTAAAATTCTTGCAAATAAATATTTTATGACTACTGTGAAATAATTCCATTTATATTTTTATCAATAGAAATATATTATGTGTTAATAGTACCTAATTCAGTAAATAGTCAACTACTCGTAGACACACGAAAATATTAGCGAGTTTATGTGGCTCTTCTTCTTCTTCTTTAAGTCCCATATCCTATCGAAGGTGGGAAATCATCACGGTAATAGTTGTAATAATGAGTATTTTTGCCTTCCCATCACATGTCCCAAGTACTCAAGTTTTCGTCTTTTGATAGTTAGTATTATTTCCGGTTGATTTCCTATCCTTCTAGTTACTTCCACGTTCGACATTCTTTGAATCCATGATAATCGTAGGATTCTTCTGCAACACCAAAATTCAAAGGCGACCAACCAAATGGACTTTTTTAATGTCCACGCTTCCAAGCCATAAGTGACTCAGTTGCACTTTATTATACGTTGTTACCACTTTCGGTTGTGCTTACATGTGGTGATCCTCGCTATCGGTCGGGACCGGCTAGTGGCTGAAAATTTTGAAGAAGCGACGGAGTGGGTGCGCTGTGTATATCAGTAGGCCTGTTACCAGTTTTTGATTTGGTTACAGTACCTATCACAGTGTGCGTGCAATTAACCATGGATAAGTGTCGCTGCGTAATCGATCAAACTGAATGAAGCTAAATCTGTCCACGTTAATTTCACCAACAAAAAATACAATATATACCAGTTATAATCAACAATATCCAAGTACCATATACAGATACTGCTAAGTATTTGGGTATAACATTAGATGCAAAACTACGCTGGAAGGTGCACGTTAAGAAAAAAAGGGAAGAACTAAATATAAGATATAAAAAAATATATTGGCTAATTGAAAGAAACTCCACATTGTCGATGCATAATAAGTTATTAATTTACAAACAAATATTGAGACCTGTATGGACTTATGGATGCCACTATGGGGGTGTACTAGACCAAGTAATATAACAATAATACAAAGATTCCAGAACAAAATACTAAGAAATATTGTAGATGCTCCTTGGTATGTGACAAACAGTAATCTCCATA
Source organism: Diabrotica virgifera virgifera (assembly GCF_917563875.1). Taxonomy (NCBI): domain Eukaryota; kingdom Metazoa; phylum Arthropoda; class Insecta; order Coleoptera; family Chrysomelidae; genus Diabrotica; species Diabrotica virgifera. The sequence goes on along the minus strand of NC_065443.1, from coordinate 15,942,221 downwards.
AGAACCTAGGAATGGAAACTGTGGATATAATCATCAAGAAGATGGCAGAAAGTCACGAGCAACGACTTCACATGCACGAGAATATTGAGGCAATCCAGCTCCTCGATACCACTGGGCAAACTAGAAGATTGAAGAGGACAAAGCTTTTTGAACTAGTTTGAGTGATAGGTGATAGTGAAAAGCAGAGCATAGTGTTTGTGCGCATGTGTATGTTAGAATAGTGCACTATCTTGTTAGATTGGATAAGAGACGCTATGGGGTAAGCTCTTAATTTTAAGGAACAATAGTAATTTAGGTTAAATTAAAATTGCTCATTGGTCAATTATGACCAGATTGTAATTTTGTAATAATCATCATCGTAGTGATGATTACGGAAAAAATTTTTTTCCTAGAGGTAGTATATATGAACTAAGGCTGTAAAATATCGGGTTTCAATATATGAAATATATTAAGGGTTTCAGCTACGAGAGGTTCAGTTGGACCAGGACAAGATTTTGTCAAATGTAACTGCAACAATAACTGTTCTAAAAGAGTCCTGTGATGCCTGATGTTATATCTAGGAACAAAATTAGACGTCATTTTCAATTTCACATAATAATGTAAACACACTATACTTGTATACCATTTAAAGGGTTTTTACGCACCAATATCTTGGTGGCTCAAGCATGTCAAAAATCTGTAAATATAACTACTTTAGTCCAAAACTTTTACGCGTGCTTTTATTAAAATGATTATAATAATTTCAGGTAAACACTGATGATGAATGCTTAGTTTGAAAACGTTTTGTAGCCATTTAAGGGATTTCAAACAAAAACCTTTTTATAAAGTATTTTAATATTTTTTTAAAACAAATAACTTAACATCTAAGATTAAGTTTGTAGCATATAGTATATCATCCTTCCACCCTTATCGTTCACAACTACTAGCTTTTTTACTGATAAAGGAAAATAGATAAAAAGCAGCATCATCAGAGTTTGTATTATCCCATGTAAGCACGCCTATTGAAAGTGTCCGAAAAAGATCAAGTTAATGATACATGTGACACACGCAACGAAATGAAAAACGAGCTCTTCTTTTCTCCCAAAAATCAAACTCCTTTTCACTACATTAATATATAACCAATTTCACCCCTAGGGTCACCCATACGCGCGCAGTGGCGGAAGCCGGAAGTTTTTTGAGATAAGGGGGAGTATTAAAAAATATAGATATTTGACTAATGGTTTAGTATTTTATTAGGGATGGCATTTTTATGAATTGGTAGTTTTAGATCTAGGATCGGTATTAAGGAGCAATGGAACATAAATATATTCATGCAGTAATTTTTAGCTGTTAAAACAGCATAGGTGGTGTTATGACAGACCGAAAATGGATTGAAAAAGAAAGGTGCATTCTACAAAACCGTTAGAAGAAACAAATACAGTCAATACATTTGAAAGCAAGGAAACATTAATATTTAATTGATTTTTTTGTGTTTCAAGATAAATAATTACAGTAGCTAACATCCAGGTTGTAAACAAGGCAGGCCATAAATTAAACCCCATATTTTGGAGCAAAAATAGTTCAATTGAACCTAACTTACCTTACTACAATAATGTGCACAGAAAGAAGTAACAGCCTTCTGAAGTTAAAAAATAAAATTCAACTTTCAAATATATCAAAAATTATTAGATTTTTTATTGAAAATTGACATGTGTTATGCCATTCTTATGGCAGGAATATCTTAAAAAAAACAGTGAAATTTGTGGGCCCCACAAAATTTTTATGGGGTTTTGTTCCCGTAAACTCCCCCAAAGGTTTGTGTATGTTCAAATTAAATTATTATTGTGGCCCCATTAGTTAAACACAGTGTTTTTAAAACATTTTTGTTCTCAGTACTTTTTCGATACGCCAGTTTTTATCGAGATATTTTGAATATTTGTAAAATGTTAAGATTATAGAATAGATGTTATTTTTATAATAAATATTATTATTAGGTCTCTATAATCTTACTTAACCAGTAATGTAATACTTAACCAGTATTTAAAAGTATGTGGTGGATTTTACAAATGTTCAAATAATCTCGATCATCATCATCATCATTCCTCAACTTCTTGCATCCACTGTTGGATATAGGTCTCCTCCATATTATTCCTTTGTTCTGTATCTTGTGCCTTGTGTATCCAATTTCCCACTGTTTTTCTCAAGTCATCCATCCATCTTCTTCGTGGTCTACCTCGGTGTCTTTTATCTTCTCTAGGTCTTCATTCTATGAGTCTTTTGGTCCAACTATTATCATTTAATCGTGCTTCATGTCCATCCCATCTCCATTTGCATTTTCCATTTTTTTCTATGACATCTGTCACTTTAGTCCTCTCTCACTATTTTATTTGGTACCATATCTCTTTTTGTAATTCCCAATATTGCTCATTCCATTTTTATTTGGGTTATTCTCAATTTATTTGCAGAATGTTTAGTCAAATTTATGGTTTCGGAACCATTAGTACCGGCACTATGCATTGTTTGTAAACTTTTTTCTTCAAGCAAATCGGTAGCGTTCTTTTAGAGTATGTTGCATCTTGCCAAATGCTGCCCATCCTAATAGACCAAGAGGCAGCGCTGAAAAATCTCTTTGAATTTACTAAAGCTAGATTTTTGGCAGTTGATTACTGTGAGTATGTAGAGAAACATACTGCTGTCGGTCAAGCGAAACGTAGAACAGGGGTTACTGACAGGGTATCAAAGTTGCTTTCCTACGAAAGTAATTAAATCCATTTACTAAGGCTGAAAATCAGTACGCACATTCTAAATTAAATATAAATAAAAGTTATTATAGTCGGTCAGCTGTATGACGGGAGAGAGCCGGTGGGTCGGCCCCAATAGTCGATTGAGGAAATGAAGCATTTTGCGGTCCAGCATGGATTTACTTAAAATTTTCACAGAAGGTAGGGAATAGTCCAAGGATCATTTTCTATATCACGCGCTATCATACGCTAAAACCTTGGGGATGGTTGCCACCCCATCTCGGGGATGGGAATTTTTTATTAAATTTTAACCATGTAATTCGATGGAAAAAGTGATTCTAAAAAAGAAATGTTTTTTACATTTTCTTCGTAAAACTAATATTTTCGAGTTATTCGCGCTTGAAAATAACAGTTTTTCTACGAAAAAATCGACTTTTTTTAGAGGGATATTTGAGAATACCTCGAAAAATATTCTATATATTTTTTTCGATAAAAAGTTTCCTCAAAAATGATTTTGTAGGATTTTTAAAGAGCTATAAGAGTGTGTAAATTAAATTCCGTAAGATACCTTAGTTTTTAATTGGGTCGGGTTTAAAGGGCTCGAATAAGGGGGTGTTTGCTGGTAAATAGAGGTTTTAAACAGCTATATCTGGCTAACTATTCACTGTAATGAAAATCTATGCACAGGGAAATTATAGTCATTAAAAAGCTACAATTTAGTAATTTATAATTTTTTTCGTATCTTTAGTATTTTCGGAGATATTTTGAAGTAAAAAGTGAAAAACACCAAATTGCAAAAAATAAATTTTTCTTTAAATTTAAATTTTTTCAAAATTAGGCATTTTAAGTAGGTCAAACTCCTTGAGTGTATTGATAATATAAATATAAAAGGAACTACAGAAAGGTGAAGACCAATTTTGAATTAGGAAGGTAGTTAGGGGATTGTTTTAACTGATTTTTTCGTAGAGAAAAGCAGGTACCGACATTTTTTTGATAATAAGTCGCTTAATTTTGATGCTAGAAACTTTTTATTATCTTTTTTGAAAGGTCTAATTGTATACTTGAAAAAATATTATTTAAGTTTCCTCGAAAAATGCAAATTTTTTTCATTATTTGGCGTTGAATATTTCAAATTATGCATTTGACGAAATAAGCTAACCTTTAACATGCCGTATCTCGGTTTGTATTGGTCTTAAAGAGATTATTGGAAAATAATTTGATTTGTGTTACTAAAAGATACAATTTTGATAAAGTCTGTTCGCTAAACTCAGACGCAACTTTCTAGATATTTTAGTCGGTAATTTTGCCAATTTTAGTAAAATTGGCAAAAAATAATTACTAAATAGTTAATAATCACTAAATAGTTAGAAATTTTGCCAATTTTTGCAAAATTGGCAAAAAACAAAAAAAATCGACTAAAATATCTAGCCAGTTGCGTCTGAGTTTAGCGAACCGACTATATCTACAGTTTTTTTGATTAAATGCATATTTTTCGTGGTATTCTCAAAAAACCCTCTAAAAAAGTCGATTTTTTCGTCGACAAACTGTTATTTTCAAGCGCGAATAACTCGAAAAATATTAGTTTTACGAAGAAATGTATATAACATTTTTTTCTTAGAATCACTTTTCCGTCGAATTACATGGTTAAAATGTAATTAAAAATTCCCACCCCCGAGATGGGGTGGCAACCACCCCCAAGATTTTAGCGTATGATAGCGGCATGATCCTGGCTTGGACTGTTCCCTACCTTCTGTGAAAATTTCAAGTAAATCCATGCTGGACGAAAAAAATGCGAGCCAAAATGCTTCATTTCCTCAATCGACTATTGGGGTCGACCGACCGGCTCTGTCCCGTCATATAGCTGACCGACTATAATAACTTGTATCTATATTTAATTTAGAATGTGGGTACTGATTTTCAGCCTTAGTAAATGGATTTAATTACCTTCGTAGGAAAGCAACTTTGATACCCTCTCAATAACCCCTGTTCTACGTTTCGCTTGACCGACCGCAGTATGTTTCTCTACACACTCACAGTAATCAACTGTAAAAATCTAGCTTTAGTAAATTCAAAGAGATTTTTCAACGCTGCCTCTCCGTCTATAAGTCTATACGATGCTGTATCTTACAAGTTTGGTTGTATTTTCCTATTCTAATTTCATGCCCTAAATAGATATAGCTAAAAACCTGATGTACATCATGCCCACCTACTCTCGTAACATCACTTGGAACTAAATTGGTCATGTATGTTGTTTTTTGAAAGCTTATATTCAGGCCTATATGTCCTATTGTCTGTTTTAGTTTTTCCATCAATTTCTGAGCTTCATTAAAACTCTCGGCTATAATGACAATGTCATCTACAAAGCGCAAGTGGCTCAGATATTCAACATCAATTTATCCCCATGTAGCCCAATCCAGTTATTTAAATGCATATTCCAGAGCTGCAGTAAATAGTTGGGACGATACGGCGTCGCCCTGTCTAATTCCTCGCTCAATTCTATACTTATTCGTAAAGTCATTGACTTTAACAGGATCTGTTGCGTTATTGTGTATATGTTTTATCAAACTTGTATCTATAGTCTATTCGGCTTTGTTCCAATGCTCTTAATACCGCCGGTAATTACACGGTATCAAATGCTTTTTTGCAGTGACAAACATGGAAGTGTTGCGAAGGATGCAGAAAGAAAAAGAACTTGCGCTTACTATTAAAAAGCGCAAACTGCAATACTTGGGACATATAATGAGGGGACAAAAGTACCAGCTACTACAATTAATTATTCAGGGAAAAATAATAGGTAAAAGATCCATTGGCAGAAGAAAACATTCATGGTTAAAGAATTTAAGAGATTGGTACAAGTGCAGCAGCTGCCAATTATTTAGATCTACGGTATCAAAAATACGCATAGCCTTGATGATAGCCAAACTTCGGAACGAGGACGGCACCTGAAGAAGAAGAAATGCTTTTTTGAAGTCGATGAAAATCAACATGGGTGGTTTATTATATTCAACACATTTTTCAATTGGTATTTTAAGTGCTTGTAGGTGGTAATTTATTCCATAACCTTTCCTATACCATTTGTAGAGGTGTGACAACTGACATCAGACTTATCGGTCTATAATTCTCTAGGTCTGATATATCAGCTTTTTTGTGACCCCCTCTGTGGCTCAGTGGTAAGAGCGCCAACCTTTGTATCGAAAGGTCCGAATGGTCGTGAGTTCGAATCTCACCAGAGTCAGAAATTTTTCGTCGTTCAGACGTTCGGATACAATTAGCGTCTCTTGCAAAGACAATGTTGCAAACATTCACCGTACCTACCATGCCAATGGCCATTCATTGTCGAGGCATTAGCTAAAAAAAAAGAAAAGCTTTTTTGTGTACTAGGATAGTAACTGCATTGTTCCATTTTGTAGGGGCTGGTTTAGGCTGCTGTTAACCGCTGCTAAAGGCCGTATGCATTATTGTATAAAGCATACATTCATACGCAACTTACTGCGTGACAGTGTAGGCTACGTAGGGCGTTTATTGGTGAATCCGTGTACAGTAGTTGGATGCTGCGTTCGGAGTACGATTTAAAGGCTTTGCAGCGCTACTCTGTGGATCCTTAAAGAGGCTGAAACAGGCGATTTTGTAGCCCCAACGATTTTGTAATGAACGCGGCAAGTGGCTGGCCACTGTCGCTCGTGTGGAATGGCACGTTTAATTTACATAAGAATTTACGGCTGATCATCGGAACCTACTTTGTGGCGCCACATAGTAGCGCTGCAGAGTTTTTCGCCTGTTTTTGCGCTAACAGGCCTAACAGGTAACTATTAGTTATATTGTATTAAGCATACAGATGCGACCTACGGCGAGACTCTGTACACAACCTACTGCATTTATTGGAGACCGCAGCCTTAGCTAAAGAAATGAAGAAGAGTAAAAATGCAAAGTAAGTTATCAATCGAGGTAGCACACAAAACGACAACAGGTGGAATACTTTCTTTGGTTACACCTCCATTTCTTTCTTTGCAATTCGGGAATGCCCAAAGTATGATATACCTGGAGAAATCGGAGAGAAGAGAATATGGGACTACTGATGAGAGGGAAAAGACCTCCGAAACCGGTATAGACTCTTCCTGCACTATCTGATTTAACCAGAGTATTATGCAGCTGCTGTATTTTCGTGTTGCAAAGAAATTGAAAATGTTTATACATTTACATTCATTTACTCTTTTGTAGAAGCATTAAGGAATCTTTCTTGTTGGAACTTTTACCACGCTGAGCAGATGAGTTGTGAATTATTTAAAATTCTCTCATCTTAATTTCCTCGGCATCCTGTATGATTTATAAATTTTGAAAATCTCAGGAGGTGTAACCAAAGAAAGTATTCCACCTGTCGTCAATCTGGTGGTATGGGAACGATATTTATTGTCGTTTTCTGTGCTACTTCGATTGATAATTTACTTTGTTTTTCGGCAGATGGCTCTGGTTCATCCGTGACATTTCTTTCTTTGAAATTCGGGAAGGCCCAAAGTATGATAGCTGGAGAAATCGGAGAGAAGAGGATATGGGACTACTGATGAGGGGGAAAAGACCTCCGAAACCGGTATAGACTCTTCCTGCACTCTCCGATTTAACCAGAGTATTATGCAGCTGCTGCATTTTCGTGTTGCAAAGAAATTGAAAATGTTTTAAGAGTAAATGCTTTACAGAACTTAATAGACACAGAAATCAAGATCTACTCAATCAAACGATACCTCAATGATATTTTTAATGTTACTGTAAAAGCTTGCATCGGTCGGATTTTGCACGTAAATTATCCCTTAAAACATCGTATCCGTTAGCTCCCGAACCCTTCCCGACTTGACGTGCATGTTTCTTACTTGTCCCGATCTGTCTGTTTAGAAGGGAACCCGTCGGTTAACAATACGCATTCAAACTGGGGTTTAAAAATAATACGGTGGTCAAAGCGTCACGGTGTCGTCTGCGCCGCATTAGGCACGAACCAACAAAGAAAAGGACAATGGCAACCCCTAATAGGGCTTTTTTGGCGAACGGGGCCAACAAATGAAGGGTGGATGGTTGGAGCGGAGGGCTAAAGCGACTTTAATTGTTAAATGTGTACACATTTTTAGTTGCGACACGTGACGATGTTTGAAAACGACAAAGGTCTGATCCTGAAGTGGGAGTTATCTCGACGTAAAGCCCCGATGTTGGTTTTCTCAGGATTATGTTTTTCAATATCAAAACAAAACACAATCGGCGGCGTCGGTGTAACGTAACGACGCTAACGGGAAATATTTATTTTGATTGCGTTTGCCCCTTGCGTCGAGTCGGTTGCGTCAATACGCGTGATCGACGAATTCTAATATAGAGTGACAGCTCCTGATGTCTGTAAAGGATATGAGCAATTACAATAGGAGTCTGCAAACAACAGGTCACTATATTGTTAACCCTTAAATTAAATGCAAAAAGCATAAAGAACTAATACTGATTAGCTTTAGATATATTATATACATACGTGAAGATTTCTCAAAGCCAGTCATTTTTGAAAGAAAACTACTCATCTAATATATAAAAAAAGCAGGACAAAAAGAATACTTGGCATGTGGATAAAACGAAGAGAATGATATTTGCTTGCCCAACTTGCCGATTTCAATGACATAAAATAACACACTGTAAAAACGTGCCAAATGGAAAAAGAAATTGGAATAACACAGTAGAAAACAAAGATATAACTAAATCCTCAGTCGGAGGTCTCTCCTAGAAAGCTCGAGTAGATACAGAAGAGAAACTAACAAATATAACAAATACTTCAAAAATTTTTTCATAAAATACCCATAAAATTTTTACAACTTTTAGGTGAAAACATAAAAAATGTACCCTGCAACATAAGGATTTTAAAATTTAAATAAAAATCATGAAATCAGAGATCATGATGGCCTGATAGAACTGAAAACATTGTGATGTTAACTAAATCTTTGGGATAATTAAAATAATTATACCGGGTGTTTGGTAAAGAATGGGCCATAGCTTAATCTTAGATTCCTGAGCTTAAAATAGGTCGATTTAGGCTAACTTACCTTAGTACGGAAATTGATAATACTCTGAGTACGGATTTTTACTTAAAAAAGGTATACTACATTCATCTCGCTAAACTCAACTGTTTTTGAGACAAACGCATTTAAATCATATGTATTTAAATAAATCTACGATACAACATAATTTTTTGCATAATATAATTCTGCCCTCCTAAGTCAAAAGGGCGTATCTCAAATTTTTCTTATTTTCTGTTCTTTTCACTTTAGTGTTGCTATGTACTAACCGAAACATAGTAATAAGCAAAAAAGCCGTATCTCAATTTGAAACAGGCTAAAAACGCTAAGAAAAAAAGGCACATCTCAATAAATTGTTCAGATCGTAAGCCAAAAAGTCATATCTCAAGTTTCGTAGCAAAAAAGGCCTTTCTGTGAGTTAAGGCACTTTGTTTTAGAAACAAATAACCTGAAATGACAACTTTCCTTAGCGAATATGACCTATCTCTGAGATATGCCTAATTCACTGTAATCTACATGTAGAGTATCTGTGTACAATCAAACATTTTAGTCCAGAAAGCCACTGCGCATCCGCTAGGAAAAATATTCTAATTCGGATTTTTTGCACAATCTTACTCAAAAAGGACTCCTTTTAACAAATTGGCATGTTGCCAGGACCAACAGTTGGTCAAACATTTTTTAAACGTTGTTTTTGTTTTTTTCCTAAAATTATTTTTTTTGCATGGAACAAATTTTTTTAGGTTTTTTGGATCATTCCAAACAGAAAAGGTCTTTAGTGACTGTTCTCTAAAGTTGATAGTTTTTGACATATAAGCGATTAAAAATTGAAAAATTGCGAAATTGGCCATTTTTAACCCTCAAAAACTATGTGAAAAACTGAAAATTTGAAATATTCTTTAAACATCGATTGATGAAATCCCGAAGAGGTTTTTGCAATACAATATTCAAAACTCCTTTGTTTTTTAATTTATAATCAAGCGTGCGCAACACTATTTTCCACCGTTGCATGTGTATGCAGTATGGTGCAAATGAAAGGAATAAATTCGTTATTTCGTAAACCGACGACTTTAAGGTGAAACAGTAGCGATCAACAGGTAGCGAAAACGCGTTCCAAGATTGCGGCTGTAATTTTGAATATTGTTTCGAGATATCTGTCACACGTATTCGTAATATAATAAAGAATGGCGGTACAGAGCCCAATTTGAAAAATATATTAATATGTGGAAATTACTCTGTGATTAAATACAATATTAAAAAAACGTACCTGTACCGTCATTAAGAAGAACAAAAAAATACACTTTCTTCAAATAAACTTTTTTATCCGATGCCTAGATTTTGTGTCATATTGGAACTACTAAAATTTTTTATTTCATTAGTAGTTCGAAAATGACACAAAATCTAGGCATCGGATAAAAAAGTTTATTTGAAGAAAGTGTATTTTTTTGTTCTTCTTAATGGCGGTACAGGCTCGTTTTTTTAATATTGTATTTAATTACAGAGTAATTTCCATATATTAATATATTTTTCAAATTGGGCTCTGTACCGCCATTCTTTATTATATTACGATTACGTGTGCCAAATATCTCGAAAAAATATTCAAGATTACAGCCGCAATCTTGGAACGCGTTTTTGCTACCTGTTGATCGCTACTGTTTCCCCTTAAAGAAAAATCCCGAAACAGGTCGATTTTTATTTTTAACTTATGATATTGTGACATATATGGTATACTAGTGACGTCATCCATCTGGGCGAGATGACGTAATCGATGATCTTTTTAAATAAAAATAGGGGTCGTGTGCTAGCTCATTTGAAAGGTTCTTCAATTCGCTATTCAGTAAGATAAACATTTACATAATTATTTATACAGGGTGTCCAATAATTTAATTTTTTTGTCAATTTGCCAAATGATTTAATTTAATAAAAAATTTTTGGACACCCTGTATAAATAATTATGTATATGTTTATATTACTGAATAGAGAATTGAAGAACCTTTCAAATGAGCCAGCACACGACCCGTATTCTCATTTAAAAAAATCATCGATTACGTCATCACGCCCAGATGGATGACGTCACTAGTATACAATATATGCCACAATATCATAACTTAAAAATAAAAATCGACCTGTGTCGGGATTTTTCCTTAAAGTCGCCGGTTTACGAAATAACGAATTTATTCCTTTCATTTGCACCATACTGCATACACATGCAACGTTGGAAAATAGTGTCGCGCACGCTTGAATAGCAATTAAAAAACAAAGGAGTTTTGAATATTGTATTGCAAAAAACTCTTCGGGATTTCATCAATCGATGTTAAAAGAATATATACCTACCTTGGCAACATTTAAATTTTCAGTTTTTCACATAGTTTTTGAGGGTTAAAAATGGCCGATTTCGCAATTTTTCAATTTTTAATCGCTTATATGTCAAAAACTATCAACTTTAGAGAAAAGTCACTAAGACCTTTCCTGTTTGGAATGACCCAAAAAACCTAAAAAAAACTTTTTTCCATGCAAAAAAAATAATTTTAGGAAAAAAAAAAAACGTTTAAAAAATTTTTGACCAACTTTTGGTCCTGGCAACATGCAAATTTGTTAAAAGGGTTCCATTTTGAGTAAGATTGTGCAAAAAATCCGAATTAGAATATTTTTCCTAGCGGATGCGCAGTGGCTTTCTGGACTATTTGTGCCAGTAGGAAAAAAAGCAAAAACATTGCAAACCTTTTGCTGCTGTGTGACGCGATGGCCTGTTTGGTCGGACCAAAGACGAGTTAATCAGTACTTTTAACCGATTTATTTTGTTTAAAAGGGATGTGGAAAACATAACAGTATGGTTAGATAACTGTTCATCTCAAAAAAAAAACTGGTCTCTATTTTCTGCTTTGTTGTACAGCTGGTTCCAAAAAAAAAACTGATACGACTCTTAAAGCGTATTTTGTAGAAAATTGAGCAGTGTATTTTCTTCTTCTTCTTCTTTTTGTTTTTGGTCTCGCTGCAAGGCAATTACCACCAGCACGATTTATAGGCGATCTTGATGTAGTCTGGCTCTAAGCCATATCAAAATCTCTGACTATGTTCTTGTAAAAAGCTTTTGATGAGGTGTGATATAATGAATATGAGTTTAATTATATTTAATTTATTATATTTTGAAGGATAAACTTATTATTTACATACTGTCACTGCCAAATCTTAAAATTTGTCAGATAACTTCAACCTCAAAAAATGGCTGTTTGTTTGTTTATTTTATTTTGTCTGTCATAATAAATATAATGTCAGACCAATCATACACTGCTCAAAATGATCAAATCTTACTAAGAGTCGTATCAGTTTTTTTAGGAACCAGCTGTACCTAATAAATAATTCAGATGAAACAAACACTTCACAAGTAACTTTAAGAGATTTTGAACCAGACCATACATTCGTTTACGTACAGGCAGATTCGTTTAATCACAGAGTGGAGCTGTCCATGACACGCATGGGGAACAGATTATATGACTTTACAGCTTTTGTGACTGCAGTCAAAAATGCATCAAAAACTTTCTTGTTTGAGATGACTTCTCATCTCAATACAAACTCAACAAAATTGTACCACGACCGTACTTGCATGAAATGGTAGAATTAGTTTTTTCAAGAGGTAAACAGTTAATTAAATACAAAAATGACTTTGATGAAAAGGAGTACAAGGAAATCAATTTTCTGAACTCAAAAATCACAAAAAATCACATTTCCCTAAACCGAAGTCTCAAGTAACTTATAAGGGAATATCTACTGAAAAGAAGAACAACATAATCAAAAACCTAGGAGGAATCATAGGAAACCCACGGATGAAGTTTTGGTAAAATCTTCCAGTGTCTGATTAGAACTGTTAATTTGTGGAAAAGTTTTTTTTTGCTTTAACTGGGTGTGTAAAACATTAAAAAGGGCTGTTTAATAAATTTTTCAATTTTATAAAAAAAGTTTTGCTATTTAATTAAATCTTTGTTGAATTCAGTCTGTTGTTGGTTTCTGTACTTTATTAAGTTAATTATTTTGGTAAATGTATTTAAGTTTTAAGTGTTCAGAAAACTCCCTTAAAACTAATTAATAGTGTTAGCACTAAAAAGGTATCACACTGACTGATTTGTTTTCGATAGAAATGCCCTTTTCGATTAGTGAAATTTATGACTTATACTAAGCAAAAAAGCCTTATCTCATTGTTTGGTTATATATAGTAACAAATTTTAAGAAATTCAGTAATGTAAAATAGAATTGTATTATAAAACACACTTTAAGGCAGTTAAAATTGAAAAATATTGAAAAAGTGTGAGTGCTGATGAAAATATAACAAAAGTGTGAATTGTGAAAATTTAGGTTTTTTGAGATACCTTTTCGGTTAAGGAGGGCAGAATTGTAGTTAGATCCGAAAAATAAACTTGAAAAATGTCATTGCTTCGCAAATTCCATTTGAAGAAATTTTCGATACATTTTTGTAAATTTTTATGGTTTTTGGTCATTTTTTTTCATTTTCTGAGTCATTTTTTGAGTGTAACTACAATGATATTATGCAAAAAATTATGTTGCCTCGCAGATTTAAAATGCGTTTATCTCAAAAACGGTTGAGTTTAGCGAGATGAATGTAGTATACTTTTTTCAAGTAAAAATGTTAAGAGAATAAAAATTTTGATTCAAAAAGTGTATAGATTGGGTAATAAAAAAATGAACTTATTAAATGAGCGCTGAAAGGCGTATGTGGCGCCCTCTGGGTAATACATAATTTTTGGTGACGAATTTAGATTTTTCGTCCCAAAAAACCCCATCTTACCAAATTTTGTGTTATTATACTATGCCTGTTAGGAAATATTCTTCTTCTTCTTTTTCCTTCTTGTATGTAGGTTTTAAAGCCTGTTTCTTCTTCAATATTAGCCTCCTAAATTATTTAAGTTATCGCACCATCTTTATCTTGGTCTGCCAATACTTCTTCGTCCATTTGGTGACTTATCTCGTGCTATTCGCACGATCCTATCCTTTGCCATTCTACTGTGTTCGTTCCACTCCTGTTTTCGTTTTGTCACCCATCCATTTGTGTCTTCTACATTGCATGATCTTCTTACGTTCTCGCTTCTCTCCCTATCCAACAGACTTTTCTCTGATATTCGTCGGAGTATTGTCATCTCTGTTGTTTCTAGTAGTCGTCTCGTTTTAAATGTGTCAGACCTTGTCTTGCCAGGAAATATTTAAGAATAAATAAAATAAAAGTTTAACTTTGACTACTATCAACTTTCGTACTAAGGTAAGTTAGCTTAAATCGACCTATTTTAACCTCACGAATTTAAGGTTACACTATGACCTATTCTTTACCAAACACCCTGTATACACTAGTTGAAACAAAGGTATTTTACTTTCTCATACTTTACTCGTAACTTTTCAAATGCTACCTATTGAAGAAGTCTTGTGATTCATGTGTTTGGTTAACTCTAAAACTTCTAATTTCATATATTATATGTCTTCACCAGTTCGACTGTCTTCGACTGCTGAACATAGGCCTCCCTCAGTTCTTTCTAGTGTTCTCTACACTGGACCGCTTGTAGTCAGTTTCTTCCTACGCTTCCCCTAACCTATATTTTTCCTTGAATTATGAGTCTCAAGATGTTATATCTTTCCCATCTCATCACATGTCCGAGATATTGCAATTTCCTTTCTTTTATTGTGTTTTCAATTTTCCTGTCTCTGCCTATTCTCCTTAACACTTCTACATTAGTGACTCTATCTACCCATTAAATCCTTAATACTCTTCTAAATGTCCACATTTCAAACACGTTAATTAGATAAGTTAAAATCACTTCTCTCTTTATATTTATTGGGCTAGATTTAAGCAGTATCGCTGGTACCTTAAGTACACAGAGAACCTGAGATTGATAAAAAATTTCATACACGTGAAGTCTAATTACCAGTCTCCCTACACTTTTTGATTTCAGTTTTTCTTCTTTTTTATATTTTTTGTCTTCTTCTTTGTAGTTCTTAGTCTTCTATATCTTCATTAAAAAATTATTTTTTAGATTGGCTTAATTTTTCATTTTTCTCTTGGATAATATTTCTTTTGAGTCTGTTGTAATATCTATTTTTCATTTCCTACCTTATAAATAAACGAAAATAGTTACTATTCTCTAATATCCGTGGCAAAAAATATCTGAAAAAGATGACGATCCTCCATTAAACAGAAGGAACGTAAGAAAAAAAAACATATTAGACAATTAAAAAAAATTTAAAACATTTGATAAATCTTTTAATGAATGTTATAATATAAGTGAAGTACTTTGCTCAGTCATCATCTAATTCCACACCACCAAAGCACAAGTGTTGCTTTATCCAGATCCATGCTTTAGAAATCGGACTTGCTGTCATATTTTCATGGTGCCTCGCAAAATATTCTGACGTTTCTTCATCGTTAGCCACATTTTCTACTGATAATGCACAATATTCAGTATCAAGTAATTCTTGTTCGCAGCTGGTCGCAGATGAGCAGTATAGATCATTTCTGTATAGAACAATGACATCTATGCATGTTGGTGCTGTTGGGGTTTTGCTAGTGGTTGCGGTTGCGGTTGGTATGGCACTTACCTCAAGGGTAACCTAAAATACAAAAAAGAATTGTAAGTTTATGGGACAAAAATAAAATCAAATGTACAAAACTATTTTTATGTAAGTACTTCAATAAAAACGCATGTTGAAACGCATGTTGGGCTGCGACAGGGAGATGCACTGGCGTGTAGTAGCTCTGGAAAAGGCGGTCAGAGATTCCCGAATAGACAACAGTGGAAATATTTTTAATCAATCATCCCAAATTTTGGCGTATGTGGACCTAGTTGCCCACACAACACGCAAGCTAGAAGAAATGTATACCACCTTCTCAAATTACTCAAAAAATATGGGCCTGCAAGTAAATGAGGAGAAAATGAACAAAAGATCTTTATAAGTCGCAGTGCTGAGAGGCTCCATAGCCTTAACGACCTCACATAATCTAAATGAGGAGAAAACTAAGATCATGAAATCAACACCCAACAATAGAGCCAGAAATATCGGTCACCAATTCACGGTTGATCACTCTACCTGTGAAGTGGTGAAAAATTCACATGATTAGGCTTCCTGATCACCAAGGAGAGCGTCATGACGGAAGAAATCAAGCGAAGGATAATCCTAGCAAACAAATGCTATTTTGGACTGAGTAGACAAATAAGAAGCAGAAACTTAAGCCAAAAAACAAAAATAACCATATACAAAACCCTTGTACAACCAGTGTTTTATGGATCGCATACATGGACCATCTCCAAGGCAGATGAAAACCTTCTACTTATATTTGAACAAAGGATCCTGAAAGGAATATTCGGTGGCATATGTGAAAATGGTGTTTGAAGGAGGAGGTACAACTACGAGGTATACCACAGATATAAACAATATTTGGTGGTAAAGGCGTAGTATCTCTTATAAAAAAAAGGAAGACTGTGATGAGTAGGACATCTAGCAAGATCACAGCAGAACAACCCTCCTAAAAGAATCCTTATATCACAACCTGTGGGAACTAAAAACAGGGGTAGGCTAAAACTCTGATCGAAGAATAATAGAACAATAGGCGCAGCAAACTGATAACAGTTGGCAATGGGTAGAACTGACTGGCGCAATAGACTTGGGAAGGTCGAGCTTCTTTTATAGGGCTGGAGCAGCATTGATGATGATTATTTCAATAAAACAAACCAAATATCATTAAAATATAAAACACTCTACATGTCGATATATAGATGGCGATACTAATAAGATTACACGATTTAGAAACCTCTAAAGGTTATCTTCCAACTTAGTTTGTCAAACACGCTCTAAAGAGGGCAAAATGTCTTTCCAGAGCACCAAAAAAAAAAGAAGTTTCCTTGGCAAGAGCCATTTACCAGAGAAAGCAGAAAAATCATAGCATTTGATTACTTTGTTTTTCTCCTCTCTGGAAAACGTCTACTATACACCTGTTATATATCTCTCATTTATAGGGCAGTCAATGAGAGGAAGAACAGGTTATTACCTCCGAATTCTATCCTACTGCATGGATTTTAATGAAATTTTAGGAATAGCCTGAAAATATCTCCTTATTCAAAGTCTACCCTATGCTGATGTGTGCTTTTGTCTTCGGGGCGGTTCCCACCCCTTCTCGGAGGTGGAAAATTTTTTGGTTAAACAACTACGGAGGTTGCTAGAGAACCTAATTCTAAGCAAAAACTGTTCTATAATTTTTTTTCGCAAACTTAATACTTTTTGAGTTATCCGTGGTTGAAAATTGGCCATTTTCATTGAAATATAACACCTTTTCAAACGGTTTTTTGCGAATACCTTAAAAACAATGCATTTAACTAAAAAAATTATATTAAATATTTTTGTAGCTCATAAAAAACAAAAAGATTCGTTCCTTCTTTAATCTTCTAGTTATAACACAAAAAGAGATATGGTAGGTAAACAGAGTTTGTTTTTTTGGTGCATGCTCAAATCATTGTATTCAACTTGAAATAACTGAGAAACGGTAGATTTTAGTTGTATAATGCTACCAATACCTTTTATTGTGCTTGAAAAGTCCTTTCAAACAAGTAATATTAAATGTCGATTACATTCAAAGCGAGATATGCTGCAAAAAATTGATGACTAACGAATTTTAAGAAAAAAATTGAGAAGTATATTTAACCCCTCATCCATAAGAATTAAAATGCATCGTTTTCCTTCTACAATACATTTTACTACAGTGTTTTTTTATGTTCAAAAAGTTGAGCGGGTTTAAAATGAATGGTTTTTCAAAAAAATAAGATCAAATTATAGAGCGCATATTTAAATTTTCTTAAAAATCTTCTTTTTCTCCATGTAACTTGAAAATGATAAGAGATACTGTTATAAAAAATAAAATAAAAATGTTTATCTAGACGAAACCTACATTTTTGTATGGAATCTTTGTTTAGGCATCTCTTATCATTTTCGAGTTACATGGAGAAATAGGAAGATTTTTAAGAAAATTTAAAAATGCGCTAAATAATTTGATTCTATTTTTTTCAAAAACCATTCATTTTAAACCCGCCCAATTTTTTGAACATAAAAAGAACACTATAGTAAAATTTTTTGTAGAAGGAAAACGATGCATTTACATTCTTGTTAAATATACTTCTCATATTTTTCTTAAAATACGTTAGTCATCAAATTTTTTACAGTTTATCTCGCATAGTTTAAATTTAATTGACATTTAATATTGCGTATTTTAAAGGTCTTTTCGAGCACAACAAAAGTTATTGATAGCATTATACACCTAAAATCGACCGTTTCTCTGTTATTTCAAGTTAAATACACTGATTTAAGCATGCACCAAGAAAACAAGTTTTTTTCACTAACCATATCTCTCTTTGTGTTATAACTAGAAGATTCATAAAGAAAAGAATCTCTTTGTTATTTTATAAGCTACAAAAATATTTTATATGGTTTTTTTAGTTTAGTTTAGTTAAAAAACCGTTTGAAAAGGTGTTATGTTTCAATGAAAATGGCCAATTTTCAACCAGAAATAACTCAAAAAGTATTGAGTTTCCGAAAAAAAAAATTATAGAACAGTTTTTGCAGTATTAAGTTCTCTAACAACTTCTGTAGTTATTTAAGCAAACAATTTTCCACCCCCGAGCAGTGGCGGCTTTTGGGAGTAGGCAGGATTGGCCGGGCCTACCCAATAATTTTAAGAGGTTTAAAATAGAAAAAGACATATTCAAAAATTATGTTAAAGCATGTAAGTAAATAAGTTTTAAATGTACTAAATCACTCAATACATTAGCGTCCGTTAAGGCAACTTTGTTATTACCAAATTCACAGAAAGCATCAAATCGTATTCAGGCATTTTAAATATCATTAATAGGCCCGCACGGAGCTGGCCGACTCCGCTCACATAAGATCTCCGTACAAAAAGCGTTCGAAGTGAAGCACTTGCCGGACAACGATTTTTATATTCTCGTGCTATGCCTGGCGTATAGGCCCGATTCAAACTGGCCTTCGCCCTCTTCGCCGTGCCTCGTTGCTACTTGTAACAATTATTATCGAATTGTAACTGACAAATTTGCACAAAGCAAAGAGAGAAGAATAAACTTATTCTATAAATAATAAAATATGTAAACTATTTGTATATTTTAGTTCATAATTTGATTTAGTTTTAAAAATATAATTGAATGTAAATCGGTTACAGTTACCTTCTAAGTATTTTTAGAGTGTGGGAAATAGAGGTTGAACCTCGCAAAATGGACACAAGTCCGGTTTTATTTTTTTTTTCTGGTATATCAAGGGGTGCTTATTATAAGATTAACTATTTCTTAAAAAATATCGCCCCGGAACCCCCTTTTTCATCCCTTTGAACGGGGTAATTTGTGGTTTTTGCGAAACGTAGCCCTTCCTGTACGTTTTGCATAAAAATTACTTAATAGTAAAATGAAGAGGACTATATTTCCTACCATTTATTTCCCGACAGCATATGTCTATCACCCACCGTTTAGCGGGGGTGGAGCCCCAAAGTTGACAAATTTTTAAAAAAGATATTTTAAAAAAAATATTTTTCCCTAACTATAATGAAAATTAAAAAGAAACCCTAGGGAAATTAATCACAAGTAAGTGGCTGATTTTTTGGTATAGGTTTCATTTAAGGGGATTTGCCCATTTTTTAATTACGGGGTGTTACATTTTAAAAAACCCCTTTTTATACCATCTGAACCGCCTATGCTATGTAGAGTAAAAAAACTTTCAGCGATTGTCCATGTACTAGTGTTATTTACAAATTTTTATAATGCACCCCCATTTTTTTTTTCGGAAGCACCTCCAAAAAAAAAGGAGAATTAATAAAGAAAGTGATTTTCCTGGAATCCCTCGCACACCATTAAAATGCTTCATATCATTTTGTGCATCTTTTTATTACCCATGCATGGACAACAAAAGCGATTTCTTAATGCAACCCCTGTAGCCAAAAAAAAATAAATAAAGGGGGATTGAAAATTTTTTTTTTTGCTTTTTGACGCATGTGGACATATGCTCCATCAATATGGTTTTTCATAAATATATATATGATTATTGCAGGGTTTCTTCTTAATTATTTTCATTACAGTTAAGGAAAAATATTTTTTTAAAACATCTTTTTTAAAACTTTGTCAACGTTGGGGCGCCATCCCCGCTAAACGGTGGGTGGTAAGACATATGCTGTCGGGAAATAAATGGCTTGGCCTACCCAAAATTTTATTCCACCAGCCGCCACTGCCCCCGAGAAGGGGTGGGAACCGCCCCCAAGACAAAAGCACACATCGGAATGGGGTAGACTTTGTTTCTTGGGCTATTCCCTACTTACTGTGAAAATATCACGTAAACCGATATAGTAGGATGGAATTCGGAGCCACATACCCTCATTGACTGCCCTATTATTCATGATACCCATTCTAGAATTTGGAAAACATAAAGCAGCTTTTTATTCATGGAAGGATAAGAAGTCATTGCGAAAGAAACCTAGTTTGTATTTAGGAATTCACTAAGTACACGTGAGGCACTTTTTGGCTTAAATGAACTTATTCAAAAATGCCGCGGCCAACTTAAAGACATTTATGTGGCCTTCATAGATTACGAAAAGGCTTCCGATAGGGTAGAGCATGGAAAGCTTTTGAACATAGTAAGAATCAAAGGCGTTGATGGCAGATACCTATCTATTATAAAAAACTTGTATTGGAAACCGAATGCAGTCGTACAAGTCGATGGGAAATTAACCGTCGAATGTTCCATTTAAACAGGCATCAGACAGGAATGTATCCTATCTACGCTGTTATTTAATATCTACTCGGATATGATTTTCAAATTGGTTTTGCAAGATAAAGTCTTTGGAGTAAAAATTAATCGTGAACTGACCAGTAATCTTTGATATGCTGACGACACTGTTATTGTATGCAACAGTCTCCAGGGCCTTCAAGAGTTATTGGATTGCAGAAACACGACATGAAGAGAAATGGGTCTAAACATTAATGCTTTCAAGAAAAAATGTATGATGTTTATTTGCAAACATCTCGACAATGCTTCCCTAAAAATAGATCAACATAACATTGAGATAGTTACTCACTTTAAATATCTAGGATGCTACATTATTGACCAACTAGATTCAGGTAAGGAGTTCAGATGCAGAATTGAAGCAGCTTGCACAACGTTTCTAAAAATGGAATCATTCTTTTGTATCCACAGCTTAAACCAAAAATTATGCCAAAAAATGATCAAATGCTACATTTGGTTGGTGGTTAGTGTTGTTCTGGTTACATAGCAGGATTCTCCTAATACCCTGTGGACAATGATGCAGACTAACGAAGTTGTAATAAATAGAGCAAATGCCGTTCCTGAGATATTGAAAACTATTAAAATTCTATAGATAGGGCATGCTCATTTCGAGATACTATACCTAGGGCGAGTTCGAATTCTGTACCTAGGGCATGTTCAAAATCGAAAGCTGCAGAGGAACTGAAAGGAAAATGTCATGGTTCAAGAACATTTTTGCGATTGGAGAGAAATTCGCAGTAAGTATAGAAACAACTAATTCGATTAGCTGTAGAATGTGGACAACATCCAATCTAATCGCCAAGGTTATAGGGACCTAATATGGCACTAAATAAAACACGAAAAAAACTGTACCTATACAAGATATATAAAGGTACGTATCCATACGTGGGTGCTCCGTGCTCGGTGTAGCAACGCCACATAGTGGATACGTTGGTGCTCGACGCTCGGCGCTCACCCTCTTCGATTCAACCGGTTTGCGGTTAGAGTAGCGCATGCCGTACCCATTGGAGCAGCTACACCGAGCACGGAGCACCTACGTATGGATACGTAACTTTACAATCGTGGTTTAAGTACCATACAAAGAAAGGATTGGAATATAACTCAAAAACATATTAAAATAATAGTTAATTACTAATAGAAAATATTAACTTCGTTTAACCTTCCCTCTCCACAATGAGGGTGATCATTATTGGTGACTTCCATACTTTCTTCTCTTATGTTTGCTCTTGCTGGTTTTGGAGACAAATGTATACTAGTGTCTGAGGAAATGATTTCAATTACCTCTTCAACCATGTTTCTCTAATACAGCCATTATTCTTGATGACTAAGTGAACATGAAGATGGGGATGTATTTTTGATACGATAATTTTGTTCATATTATAAAATTTACATTTTCTGTTTGAAAGATTGAATAATGACTTATCATATTTCCGTCAGTTTTTGACAATTTGTCAATGTAATACATATTTTAAGCTATTACCCAATGAGATCTTGCTTGCTTGGTTATTGGCCTTGCTTTATGCAATTTGGCCAGCTCTATCCAGAGTGCGTCCAGGGAGAGTGTAGCCAAGCCCGGAAACCAGAGCAAAATATGGCCGCCCTCAGTGATCACTGGTTGCCCTAGTCGCACACAAAAATACAAATTTTACATAACTGTCAGTTGTAAAAAGAAGATTGAGGTTATATAGAAACATTGCAAAAACTGAAAAAATCCAAAATTATATTTTGATTAAATTAATGTTATGTTCTTTTATTAGAACTGCTTGTTTTGAGAAAGTCTGAAGTGCCTATAGATAGTGCAATATTGATTCGGAGAAAAAAGACGTTAATTCATAACAGAAACTAAATGAATCTGAACCAAATCATTGTAAACAAAATTCTGGTCTCATTATGGATGGGCTGCAGTGGAGCTTGCAATAATTGGTTTCACACTGATTGTGTAAAAATATCATTTGCTTCTTAAAAAGCTAAAACGGTATTGTGATAATTCTATAGAAAAGGTGAGAGTATGAGTTTGTCATTTAGGTTCGGATGTGTGGAAGATCACTGGGAATAAGATAAGAAGCTGGTCAAAATAGTAAAGCAGAATACATAGCGTGGAAGGAGTTAGTATGGTTATTGTTAATGAAAAGTATAAGCATTTATCGGTTATTCTGCAGGTGGATTCTCCCAGGCATAAACTGTTGCTAGAAAAGGGGGGAAGATCAGATGAGGATGCTGGAGCTAAACTGGTCTGTTACTTACAAGATTAGTTTTTGTGATAATTTGCAAAATGTGTTTAGGTGCCTCTTTTAATACTAGTGACATAACCAGTGTTTAAACATGGATTAAAAAATAGTGTGTGTACTTTTATGTATGTAAGTTATACTTACAATAGACGCCCTCTTAACCGACCGACCCTACACCTTTTTGGATGATACTATTTTTAGATTAGAGGTCATACAAGTTTCATAATTTGTCTTGTGAGTGATATTGTTAATTACATATGTATATACACATCGACATTCGTTTCACTTTATATTTTGACTTAATTTGTTTGAAAATGAATCCTGGCCCATGGGAAAAGTTATAGCGGACGGACTATATGTACATACTACTTTTTTGTTTATAGATCATAAAATATATATATTTTTTATAGAGTTACATATGTAATGTCTTTCTGAGGGTGGTTTTAAAGATTTTCGGTTTAACCAACTTTTTGATTATCCGACCTATGAGCAGCTCCCGTCATGGTCGGTTAAGAGAGTGTCTACTGTATATATGATTTCAACTATTTCAAGGAAATAAATAGATTCAAAACAAACAGTTTATTTGTAATTTATTTAAATATTAAATTAAATTTTAATACCTACTACTTTCCAAAAAATTTCATTAAAAGAATAGCACAAATTAAAAAATTATAAAACATATATTTACTAAAAACACCAATATATTTTGTTCACACTTTATTTCCACCGATACGTAACTTGAAAGATTTAGCAACTAACTTTATATTGTCTGTGTACACAATAGTGCATACTGTTAGTTTTATAAAAAACTCGACAACATTTTTCCCAATCGCACCTAATAATTTCAAAAATAGAATCAAGCTAGAAACATAAAGCATAAACGAACTTATAGGTGTTTAATTCAAAATGACAAAAAACATATAAATGTTTTTTGGACAGAAAAGTAATAAACCACTTGTGCGTTTAGATTTGTCAATTTTAATCAAAAGCTAAGTAATGACTGCTAGGTCTGGATGAATTTTTAAGTCTGTATTACTCATTATTCATCACGAATAGCTGGTAATGTATCCACTGGAAATGTATCAGAAATTTCAACACCTCTTCTTGGTTAATGTGGAAGAGACAGATAAAATTAATGGAACATTGCTGGAATAAAGCTTATGTTAAGCGATAGTCCACATTCTCCACTTACTGCGGTCACTTTATTAAGTAAGCAGTATCTGTAGGTTTTCATGTGATTCGGCTAAAAGAACTGTATCATCAGCGTATCTCAGGTTATTTATGATCATGCCATTAATTCTAATGCCTATGTTTATTTCATCCATTGTCTTACTTAATATGTCTTCCGAGTACCTATATATTAAATAATATTGGTGAAAGTATACACCCTTGTCGAACACCTTTTTTTTTCATTTCTATTTCTTCTGATGTTATGTCTTCTATTCTCACTACCGCTTTTTGGCCATAGTATAAGTATATAGCGAGCCTATAAGGGTCCGTTTTTCCTTTAGAAGTATGGAAACCTAAAAACTGTTAATTGTAATAAAATGAATTATTCTATACCTATACAATATTGTGACAATCAATTGATATCGGCCCTGGACAGATAACGAAGTACAGGCATATTTGTGCTCTTCACAATTTGTTAGTTCTTGAGTGGTGAATCAATATCTATGAAAGATTTTTTAATTTTTGCATACTGGTAAACAAAAGTATGTTACAGCTCCTACTGTAAGTAAAACTGTAAACAATTTAAAATGATTGATTTAACATGTAGTGTTACCATTCTTAACCTGTCCAAATCAACCGGAAACAAAAAGCTGACAAGTTTCTTTGCTAGTAACATGTGAGCGACTTTACTAATTTGATTTTTAGGCATTAATATTTATTTTGAATTGACTTTATTTATTTTTAAATAAGAACACTTATATTAATTTAAATACACAGACTTACTTCATATTATTTATTTACCACACTAACTTACAAGAACAATAAACACTTAATAGTATTTAATTTATTAGGAAATACTACACATTATCCAATCTAATTTATATTGTACTTTACAAAATTTATCTAATCAAAAATACCTCCAAATCGTACGCTCTAATACAGTATCTCGTCGTGGCTTTATTAGACTTCTCACTCATTCACAATCGTTGCCTTAAATACTATTTACAGTTTTTCTAGAACAAAAAGAATGATAGCGTCATTTACCTGTTAAAAGAGTCTCCCTTTGATTCTAGAATGAAAATAATATTTACATAAAATAAAGTAACGTTTACATGTATCCAGAAACTGGTGCCAGTCTCACTGGAATGCCAGTGGCATGAAAAATAGACCACCTTTCTATTCAAGACAGCGCTGGCAGACAGCTCTGGACTGGCGCAAAAAAGTGTTTACACTTGAACAAAACCCTATACAAGATGACTCTGCCACATCCTTGGTAAAGGAAGAAATTGGAATAATCACAAGAAACTTCTTTGATGGACAACGGATCATCCAAGTAACGAATCAAGACTGCTAAATACCCCTCCTGGATTTGAAAGGTGACTGAAGAAACCATGGCCAACAGACTTAATAAATTAACTAGTTATGTGAACTAATATAAAATATATTATACAGGAGAGTTGCCACAGGGCAGCTTCTCCCTCATGTGTTCAACATTCACACCATTTACTTATAGTTTCATGATCAGATGGTAAATTAAATTGTGTATTAAATAAAAAAAAATGTCAAAATATTTTTTATACCTAAAGGTGGAGCAGAATCTATTTCCTGAATTTCAGTTATACAATTTTGATCGCTTATGGAAGATGTTTGTTGTCCTTTATATACTTTCTTATTTTGTACACCAATCCTTTTTCTCGGCGATTCCAAATCCAATTCTTGTTCTGCATTACTTCCAATCATTGCAGGAAGTATTTGTATTGTACGATGACCTGATACTAAAGATATAGGAAAAGTTAAACAATGAGGAATGCACATAACTTTCACCTTGTTGCCATATTCTAAATTTGAAAAAATATATAGAGAATAGTCAGATTTTTTTGATATGCCATTCCTATTACAGCAAGCATTTCATTGGCTAGAATTAGTGACGAGTATAATATATGATGTCATGGTAACTGACGTCTGTCATAATATTGGAGGTTACATTTATAATGTCAAATTATTGTTTTCAATTTATATTTTATTTATTTAGTTTATATTTTAACAACAGTTTATTTTTTAAATAACTTTACTTTCCCTTCCGTATCCTTGATTGGTCGTTTAGGTTCGTAATGGTTTTCTTGTATGGTAGGTTTAGTTAGGCATTAATTTTAAGAAATGTTGCTGGCTAAATGGGCACAGCTTCCAAAGGCCACAAAAGAAGAAGAAAAAATAAACAAACAAAAATCTTACATAACCTTCTATCTAAGCCTTCTATACTATAGGAAAACATGACTGACACTGGGTGCGTTCGGATGACCACAGCGGCTGGACAGCTGAGCCAGCAGTAGCTGTCAGACATCACCGCTGGAAGTCAGCCGCTGAGAGATTTACTAAGCTTTCCCTATCACAGCTGGATACAACCACTCAGCCGATTTCTGCTGACAGTCAGCCGCTATGGTCGTCCAAACGCACCCACTTATACGCTCTGAGCTTCCCTGGTGTCGCTCCTAGCGGATTACTAATTCAACTTTCACCAGTAATTTTTAAATTTATTATTTAATTTTATCCTTAATATTTACAACGCAAAAAAGTAATTAAATTGTAATCGATTTTTAAAAATTTTGCTAACTGTTTTAACGTTCTCTTAATGAAATATTAATTTCTTACTTCAGATACATTCACAATTATCGTGTAGATGGCGCTTAGATGATTTATATCTAATTATAATTAGATATTACACAATATTAAAAAAACTTAATTCAGTATTTAAACCGTAAGTATACTTAAGATAAAAATATATACCACAGCTTTGACCAACTAATATTTTTTCTAATTAATGTTTTTAATTTCAATTTTAAATTATTCACTTTGACATTTATGTCAAATTTCCAGTAAAGGTTTACAGACTTGTCACTACTGGCTCTCGCGATTTTTTAATTATCCCCTCTACCTACGAGCTCAACGTATATTACAGATACAGTTGGAAAAATGAAAGAATACCCATGTACGATCACATCAATCACTTAATTTATGTTTGTTGTCTTTTTCTATAAATAATAAACGTTTGTTATAGAAAAAGATAGGAAACACAAAATAAGTGATTGATGTGATCGTTCATGGGTATTCTTTATTTTTCCCACTGTAGTTATCTTTGTTTCACACTCTTAAAGACAAAGAGAAACAGTGTCACCTGTAGTTGCTGTGGTAAATACATACCGTCGAAAAAATTAAAGAATACCCATGAACGATCACATCAATCACATATTATTCAGATTATTAATAATCTATCTCTCTCATTTATTATTTATGAAAAAAAAACAGCAAATACAAAATATGTGATTGATGTGATCGTTCATGGGTATTCTTTCATTTTTCCGACTGTAGATGTTTTTATTTGGCAACAGCGCTTGTTTCCAAACTTAACGGTAGTGAAAAACTAATAAATGAGGAAAAATTTGTTGAATTTGCTTGACGTCAAGTTTGTACGAGTACCAGTGAGTTATATTTCATTAAATATAATATGAAGTGCATGCCTAATTGTTTAACTTTTAGTTTATCATACTTTAACAATGAATTGGGGGCTCTCTGATCCAATATAAGTACTGTTATTATTTCCACTAAAAATGGTTACAGGAACAATTTTTGAAATTTTTTGATTTGATTGATATGACACATTTTTAAAATTCTGATCAGTCTGACGTAGAGGACATTTTGTTTGAATAATAGGTTTGTTCTAGCAAACAGTCAAACTAGTCAGCAAACAGTTGGTCAGTGAGAGAACATAATACAGTTACGAGTGCCCTCTACTCACGCTGGTCCACTATTCGCTAATGGTTTCAGACCGTTTGAAACTCATGCTAGAACAAACCGATTGTCTGTAAGAAACAAATCACAATAACTGAATAAAACAGATTTTCCCACCTACCTCTATCCAAAGTATACATTTCCTGGCCTCATTGTAGGGAGCATAGTCATATTTTTTTCTCCCTAGGGAAACAAAGTACTTTTAATCCCTAGGGAGTAAAAGTAAAAGTGATGTTGATGTCATACTATGTCATAGCATAGATGAAATAACTTATTGACACCCTATACTATTACTCTATTTTCTATTAGGTAAGTATCCATACATTTTAAATTTTATTTATAGATGTTGCAAAATGGTAAAAACAGTAAATTGTTATTTTGATTTAAAAATTTTTCATTAATAATTTGATAGTTATACTGTACCTACTTGTTAGTTTTAGTTCTCTAATAAATTTTGTTAGTTCTATTGTTGATTGAATACACAAATTCCTGTATTCAATTATTATTCAATCAACAGTTATATAAATATTTTAAAAATGAAAAAATTACTTATTTGAGGGAGGTGGAAAAATGTATAACATGGGAGAAGTGCCTTTTCCTCCCTTGAATGATTACTGTAGTAAACTAGTAAACTTTATTCTTGGGAGGAAAAGGTGCACTTCGCTCTCTTGTTATACAAATATCTATAGGTGTTAAATTGGTGAATAAACAAAAAACCAATATAAATAATTAAATACTTTCGCTTTCTTCTCTAAATATTGTTGGTACAGCATTGCATTTTAATTTTCTGCTGCCATCTTGTCTAACTTTTTTCCACATGTCAGAAGTAGTGTTCCTAAACATTCAAAAATTGAATACAATATTTTTTAATGATATAAATATTATAAAGAGAATGCATCAAATGCAAATACTCAATTAATTTTACTTGAAGAACTTACTTCACAAACAACAGCATATTTGTTTGGATCTTGTTTTAACCCTATATTTTTAATCCACACTTTCCGTCGTTCAGATTCTTTTGGGAAAGAATTCATTTTCACATTATTTTTCCCTAATCGACTTCGCAACCTTTTACCTTAGAGGAAGGCATTTTTCAACCTGAATAATAGTAATAGTAATTTAATATTTCTCGATCTATCTAGTTAAGTGAGGTTAAACCAGAGTAAACGAAAAATAAACAACTGATCATCTGTTTACCCCTTCCAAATTAATCCGGAAATCTGAGCAAAAGATGGCGGAGCCAATCAGCTTTTAGCGTATACGATGGCAACACTCTTCCAAGACGCACACTGGCTCTATCAGGTTTCTATTTCTAAATCATGCTTATTACCAATAGGGCTTTTTATTCACAGTCATTTGTTTCAAGCTTCTGTCATATGTCGTATAATCCGTGTATATTAATATTATACACATATTATACAACATATGACAAAAGCTCAAAACAAATGACAATCGATGAAAAGCCCAGCAACGCCTAAAATGACGATATACCGACCAAGAAAATCAACTTTCTGGTGAATAACCAATTTTGGTTGTTCTTTATGTTTTCGAGGTCGCTGAATTCGAATATAAAGTTTATTTTTATCTGAAATTGCGAAAAATCAATTTAAAATTAATAAAATATTAATTCAAACATTTTGTTCTTTGTACTCTATGTTTTAACATAAATTTGATTAAAAAGCTAAGTTTCAAATTTTGTCACTCAACTTTTAGAAAGATTAAAGCAGGTCGTATGGTCCTCAAAAATGTGAGAGTTATATACTATAAAAATTTCAGAAAAAAAATATTAAAATGGAATAGAGTTGTAGCGAGTTAAAAGAAGAAAAAGGTTATTTAATTTTGATTTATTTGTGTGGTAAAATTATGATTTTGACAATGTTCCTCCACATAAAATCCAAAATAAACCTTATTTTCGTTTTCAGCACCATCAGAAACATAAAGTATGACCAAAATTAGCCATTCAAAACACCGTGGTCAGTATCTCGAGAGTCCAAGACAATGGTACGGAAAATCCACTACATCATTATTCACAGCTGTTAATCAGCTGTCAATAAAGTCACGATAACGAATATGGTAGCAAGTATGTTAGTGTTGCACAAGTTTGACTTGAATGTTTGAACTTGACTTGAGTTTGACTTAATTTCAAGTCAAACTCAAGTCAATCCTTCTGACAAATATTTCAAGTCAAGTCATACTGGTCAATCGTACAGGTTTGAAAATTCAAACTGTTTGTCAAACTAGTTTGAAAGAGTTTGAATAATAATTTATTTAGTAGATATACTTTTTTGTCGAGATAAACATGTTAGTTGCCAATTAAGATAAGAAAATTAATAATACAATGAGTGCCACATAAAAGTCAAAATTTTCAATTTGTTTTAATTTAAAACTTTTAAATGTAGATATTTATTTTTTTCGAATCCTGAGAAAACTAATAAGTATTTTTGAAAAATTTAAACGCAGAATGAAAGATTGCGTTATTACCGAGGGCCGAAAGTCTCTTAGAATAAATAAATAAAAAGTTTGTTTTGAATGAAATATTTGCAATTAATAACAACACTAAATTTTCCTTTCTATGTTCATCCCTGTAACTTATTAAAATAAACATTACAGAACTTTTCAGGGATCTTCGTCCCTCAGACATAATGTAATCTTTCATGCTGCGTTTATTTTTTTTTAATTCCTATTAGTTTTCTCAGGATTTCAAAAAAAATTAACACATTTAAAACACATTGAACATTTTGATAAGCGACATGTTACGCTTATGCCCTTAAGGGTTACAATAAAATAAGACTATTTGGTTTTTCAATGAACAGCTCAAAATAAACTTATTTGGAATTTTTAAGACTTTCTTGTATTAAAAAAGGCATTTATTTATCTTAGGGTCAGTTCGAAAAAACATGTGGTACCAAGCTGCTAGTTCACTCGAAAATATGTAGCACAATACAAACAAAAGTTAGTATTGCTGTATATTCGTTGGTATTTCTTTAAAATTCAAAACTAACCATAGGGTTATTAGACCTGGATCCCGCGTACCAATAAAAGTTGATTAAGAGCAAGCTGAAAATTTGTTAATAGCTTAACGGTGTCTAGTCGGACAAACTTTGATGTACGGGAACACTGGAACAGGGGAAGTTTTAATTGTGGAACAATTTAAAAATTTGGAACGTCAGATTACGAAAACGTCCCATGTATTTTGTCGGCCAGAACATCCAATTGATTTGTTACCCTTTTATTAAACTCTCATGCAAAAATCAGACTGCTATTACTAACCAACATGATTCCTGTCATTTGACATGTTCTTCGTGTTCCACTCATTAAAATGCCCAGTTGCTGATAAACACCAGTCTTATTTTTGCATGAGAGTATAATGAAATGGTAACAAATCAATTGGAAGTTCTGTCCGACAAAATACATGGAACGTTTACGTAGTCTGACGTTCCAAATTTTTAACCTTTTCCATAATTGAAACTTCTTCTGTTCCAGTGTTCCCATACATCAAAGTTTGTCTGACTAGACACCGTTAAGCTATTAACGAATTTTCAGCTTCCTATTAATCAACTTTTTTTTGGTACGCGGGCTATATGGTTTTATATCTACAATTTAAATTTTTTTCGGATACAGGCTACAAATATTGGGTTTAAATAAAAAAAAAATTAATGTATAAATATGCATTAAGCTTTATTAATAATTATCCCAACTGGCGCGTTCATTGGGTTTTATTTGTCTGTCTCCGGTTTAAATATCGTATCAGCCAATACATTTCTATGTTTATTGAAATTTTTCAATTTTTGGACCTTGTTGGGAGGGGGGGGGGGATTTCCTCTACCCTCCCCCCACCCCCCGTTGATCCGCCAGTGAACAAATAAAGGCGTAGGCGGTTTCATTTAAAATTGAAAATAAACACGTTGCGTAATATTCAAACTTTTCAAACTGTTTGAAGATGTTTGAATTCAAGTCAAACCTAAAGATATCGAAATCAAGTCAAGTCAAACTTTTTTATACAAAAAGTTTGATTTTCAAGTCAAGTCAAGTTTGTTGAGTAAAATCAAACTAGACTCATAGATATCAGTCATAGAACTAAAAGAAGAAGGTAATGTTAAAGCAATATTTTGTTTGTAGATAAGAAACAGTTAATGTGATATATGGATAGATTGATAATTCGGACATACATACATCGTAAACCAAATAAAACACATACATGGAAATATCAAACAAAATTATATTGAAACACGCAGCAATGCACAGTATGTATAGCCGTATTTAATCCAATCCCATTTCAATTATAAAAAACGAAATAACAAATGACACACACAGCCATTAAGAGATGAAAATGAGCACCTCTATTCCACTAATAACCAACATTTAACACCATAAAGACCACTTATCCATACAAGTTGGCGTAAACTTGTCATATGGCAAACTATTAGTTATTACCGTCTAATGGAGAGTAACCAAGTAAGTAGGTGAGGGACGGACTCAGCCAAAGATGCTGGGCATATATTACGAAGAACATACAAAAAAGTAATTTATTTTTCAAAACACTGTTTTCTTGTAATATTAATTTCTCTTAAAAAAATCAAGGTAGCTTTTATTATAATATCCAATATATCGATTGCTTAAGTGCAAAACGTCTAGAGTTGCACAAGTTTGACTTGAATGTTTGAACTTGACTTGAGTTTGACTTAATTTCAAGTCAAACTCAAGTCAATCCTTCTGACAAATATTTCAAGTCAAGTCAAACTGGTCAATCGTACAGGTTTGAAAATTCAAACTGTTTGTCAAACTAGTTTGAAAGAGTTTGAAAAATAATTTATTTAGTAGATATACTTTTTCGCTGAGATTGACATGTTAGTTGCCAATTAAGATAAGAAAATTAATAATACAATGAGTGCCACATAAAAGTAACTTAATACGGGAAGCGATTATAATCAAAATAGGGTCGTAAATTTAAATTTCTTGAAAATGATTCCTGAATGCTTAAACTGCTTGCTGGCAAGTTTCGTTTTATCCACATAACTTTTTTATAACTGAGTGTTACTAGATTAAAACAAAGAATTCGTTGGATAGTTTTTTATCATACAAAGTGTAATTTAATCTACTTTGGGAGCGTTCAGGTTCAAGTATTACGTAACGCAAGTTGGGGGGGGGGGAGTCATGTAAAACGTTACGGCGCGTTACACGGGGAGGGGGTAGGATGGTTCGAACAGCGCATTACGTAATAGTGATGTAACAAATGTAGTTTTTTGAACATTCGCGAATACGAATGCGAATGCGAATATCTAATAACGACATTCGCGAATGCGGATGCGAATGCGAATGCTCAGTTTTTTTTAATTTGTTTTTATTTTTGAAATGTTTTCAAAATTTGTAATGAGAGGTTAATTGATATTTAGTGTAAATCAATCTGAATCTTAAGCTTTATTACATTATGCCAAATAATAAAACAACGTGAAGGCTGATAATCTGATTATACGAGGTTAAGTTACCTTTCTTTAATAAAAAAGATGAGAAAGAGAATGGATTTTGATTTTATTAATCTAACTTTATTTTCAAATTATTATTTCTCTTCTCTGATATTCATATTCGCAAAACATTCGCACAAATTTTGCGAATGCGAATGCGAATATGCAAAAAGATGCGGATATTCCCGAATGCGAATACGAATACGAATATTCGTTACATCACTATTACGTAACATTGTTTTTTTAACTTAAATAAAAAAAAACTACCGAATCACAATCTTCCACCCTTTCACCTTTCGTTTATATTTTACATAGAACCCCTGGATTGTATTATATTGCCCCTCACCTCCGCTCATGTGACAATACGACAAAAAGTATTCAAGTGAAAAAATCTTAAAATTTGTATTTAGCAGTCAAGCACAGTAACATGTGTCTCAATGGACAGCTCAAAATAAAATGATTTGGAATTTTTATGACTTTCTTTTATTAAAAAGGCATTTAAGGGCCAGTTAGAAAAACATCTGGTTACATACCAATCTGCTAGTTCACTCGAAAATACAATACAAACGTATTGCTGTATATTTGTTGGTATTTCTTTAAAATTCAAAACTAACCATTGGGTTATTAGACCTGGATCCTGCGTACCAAAAAAAGTTGATTAATAGCAAGCCGAAAATTTGTTAATAGCTTAACGGTGCCTAGTCGGACAAACTTAGATGTACGGGAACACTGGAACGGTAGAAGTTTTAATTGTGGAACAGTTTAATAATTTGGAACGTCAGATTACGAAAACGTCCCATGTATTTTGTCGGACATAACATCCAATTGATTTGTTACCCTTTCATTAAACTCTCATGCAAAAATAAGACTGCTATTACTAACCAACATGATTCCTGTCATGTCATTTGACATGTTCTTCATGTTCCACTCATTAAAATGCCCAGTTGGTGATAAACACCAGTCTGATTTTTGCATGAGAGTTTAATGAAAGGGTAACAAATCAATTGGATGTTAATCAATCGGAAGTTCTATCCGACAAAATACATGGAACGTTTACGTAGTCTGACGTTCCAAATTTTTAACCTGTTCCACAATTAAAACTTCCCCTGTTCCGGTGTTCCCATACATGAAAGTTTCTCTGACTAGACACCGTTAATCTATTAACAAATTTTCAGCTTGCTATTAATCAACTTTTTTTTGGTACGCGGGATCCAGGTCTATATGGTTTTACCTACATTTATCTACAATTTAAATTTCTTTCGGAGACAGGCTACAAATGTTGGGTTTAAATTTTTAAAAAATTAATGTATAAATATGCATTAATAGTATGGTATAACTTATAACTAGACCCAAACCCAGACATCCAAAGTGAAAGTTATCCTCCAACACCAAATTGTTCTATATGGTCCACATAATGGTAAGAAAAAAGTCACACACACCATTTTCAGCGTCGGGTTTGGGGGGTGAGGGGGAAGAAATCGGTAAATTCGGCGATTTTTACGTTATTCGTCAATATTTCTAAAACTATGCGGTTTCTAAAGGATTCTACATAAAATTTAAAACAAAAAGGTCCTATCCATATTTGTTATAAAATCAACGGTTCCGGAGTTACGGAGGGTGAAAAGTGGAAGTTTTCGATACTTTTTATATTTCTTGGGAAATTTATAATATTATTACTGATGAAAAAAATTTTCTTTAACAGGATTGTGTTTTGTAAATAAAATTTGCTATTTCAGTGGCATGTTAGTGATAAGCCCTCGAAGAAACGTCAACCTCACCACCCACAATCATCATCAATTGCCCAAAAAATATAAAAAATATCGAAAACCTCCACTTTTCACTCTCCGTAACTCTGGAAGCGTTGATTATATAACAATTATATATAGGACCTTTTTTGTTTTAAATTTTATGTAGAATTGTATAGAACATTGTTTACGCTAAAGTATAGTTTTAGAAATATTGACGAAAAACGTAAAAAAATACTAATTTACCGATTTCTCCCCAATCTCCCCTCCAACCCGGACGCTCAAAATGGTGTAACTTTTTACTGCACAATATGTGGACCATATAGAACAATTTGGTGTTGGAGGAAGACTCTTTCTTTGGATGTTTGGGTTAGGGCCTTTTTTTTGACCAGTTATATACCACACTATACCACACTATAGAAGGATTATTTATACTATAGAAGTTCATTTTAGAAGGATTATGCAATGGGCCTCTTTTATTTCAAATTGAATGTAGAACATTTTTTTATAAAAGGTTGTTCATGCTAAATCGCATAGTTTTAAAAATATTGACGAAAAACGTAAAAAACTACGAATGTACCGATTTCTCCCCTCTCTTCCCTTCAAACCCGACGCTCAAAATGTTGTGACTTTTTTCTGAACATTATGTGGACCATATAGAACAATTTGGTGTTAGATGATAACTTTCACTTTGGACGTCTGGTTTATGCCATTCTTTGGATCAATTGTATCATACTATAAAACGCTATAAGCTTTCTTAATAATTATTATCCTAACTGGCGCGCTTATTGGGTTTTATTTGCCTGTCTGCGGTTTAAATATCATATCAGCCAATACATTTCTGTTTATTGAAATTTGTCAAAAAATTTTTTTTGGACCTTGTTGGGATTGGGGGATTTCCCCTACCCCTCCCCACCCATTACTCCCCCCCCGTTGATCCGCCACTGAACAAATAAACACGTTGCGTAATATTCAAACTTTTCAAACTGTTTGAAGATGTTTGAATGCAAGTCAAACCTAAAGATATCGAAATCAAGTCAAGTCAAACTTTTTTATACAAAAAGTTTGATTTTCAAGTCAAGTCAAGTTTGTTGAGTAAAATCAAACTAGTTTGACTTGATGCATCTCTAAAAACGTCGTATCCCCAATAAGCACAATTGTTCAGGGCAAACAAAAAACTTTCTGGTTTTATGAGAACTTTATATGAAATTGATTTTGATGATTTTATGTTTCAGTTCAATCATTTTCTAACATTTTTCACAAACATGTATAATTTTGACTTTTTTTTAAACGTAGTGGGTTACGACATTTGGTACTCAAATTGATTGTGGTATACGACCTTATAAATATTACTTTCTAAGTACTTATCAACTTATCATTTATTATAAAATATACGAAAACAGAGATTATAATCCTACCTACTACTAATTAACATTATTTTCATATTAAAAAATATAAATTAATTATCTTCCTTTTTGCTGCAGAAAGGAAGGTGGTCGTAAAACTTTTTTACCTCCAATGGTAAAACTTTTGTCAGTTCTTGAAGATGATCATATTTTTGCTTAGTTATGGGAATCCTACGTTTATATAATTGTTGTTTGATGAAGGGTGCAGTTGAACAATTATTTGGCCTTTACGGAAGTGGTATATAATTTTCTTGTTCGTAGTCTGTTTTATAATAGATAATGCCATCTGGGCCATACCGCAGACATTTAAGATGATTAACAGTAGGATCACCGGTTTTTCGGCCAGGTCTAATCTATTGATATCTGAAAGTATCTCTAATATCAAAGTTGATAAAGAACTTGTAGCAGTTATGCTACGGACCATTTAAAATTAATTACGATTTTCGATTCACTCAATTAAATTTCATTAAAATACCCCTCTGGAAAATTCTTTGGAGACGCCTATTTAATCGCCTAGGTGCCTATTTTCGCAGCGAAGCAAGAGGAAAGCACCGCGCATGTTTCTATCGGATCGATACGAATCGATTTCCGATAACATTGAAGATCAGTTGGTCAGGAAACGGCTCGAAGGGCGGATGGCGCGCCGCTAGTGAGGTGATTCTCACTTTTAAGTGACGGGATTGAGACAAATTTTCGATGGAAATCAAATAATTAGAAGGAAATTAAGCGTCAGCTAATCCCATCTACAAAACTAGATAACCAAAGTTAAACATCTCTTTGGACTTCTTCGCATAACAGAAGTGGATATTCCGGCCTGCCTGCCTTGTTTCAGTAAGTACATAATACATTTATCTCTCATTCCTTCGTTGTGAAATCCAATGCATCATGGTAGTTAGATCTTTCGTTAAAGTAATTTACCACATAAATTCTATATTATAGCTCATATTATCCTTAAATATTTGCCAAGAACATTGAAGATCAAGTTTTTTTCTGGTGTCCAAACCTAAATTTTAATATCTTTTATACCTGATCGTTAGGCTTTTTACTTAAGTTTTTTTTATCTGTGATTTATAAAAAGTTTTAACCAGTATCTATACAGCCTTCTGTCACGCCCATCCAATGCGCACGTCCCTGTCATGTCTGAATTGAAGTAAACTTCAGAAATTTTGACATGACATATGAATACCTAACCTACCTAATATTTGATGTTTTTGTTTGGGCCTGTTCAATATGTACTGCTACTGTTATTGAAATACATCATAACTAATTAAATAAACTTTATTTTAGATCCTGTCACTTAGTTATTTAGTCACACAACGTGACTCTATCACGTTAATTATGTACTAGTTAGATTGCTAGCCACTCTGTGATGGTTTATCCCTAGAGTGGGCTGTTTTTGTTGGATAATACACCATACCTGATTTTACTACAACCAGCATCTTCACCCAGGACCTTGCAGTAGGACTTACTCACCACAGCAGCCAACCAGCGTTAGCGTGCCAAAAGAATTCATCTCTATGGACTTGCAACCCTACTTTTAACCGGCTGTTGTGTAAAAGCTAAGTTTATTTACTTTTTCGTTATTTACTTTTGGGTAAGATATATTTGCTACACTGTAAACTTTTCGTATGCATACGATTAGGAAGAGTACATATATTTGCGTGATAGATAGGGTTTTAGGTCGTTGTTTTTTTTTTCTTTTTGATTCAGTATAAGTAGGAGTTAGTTAAAATAAATAAAATCAGGTCTTGTTTAATAATCATAAATAATTGTATCTTAAAATTTAATAGGGAATCGGGTTGTAAAATTTTGTCGCGGATTTTAAATAGGGAATACGTCTCGTAGGTTTTTTTTTGTAAAATATATAAAGAGTCACTGACCAACTCATTTATATAGACCTTTTTGCTATTCCAACGGACTTTTGATTTGGATTTTGATTTTAATACTTTTGCTTGGCCAGTGATAGTGGATAATTGCTTGTTGAGTGGCCTTTGCGGTCCTATTTTATCTTTTCCCCATCCACTATCACTGTTATTACGTTGCGTTATATGTAAAGTGTTAACATTTAATATTTATTATTAATATATTTGTATGTATTAAGGTTGGTGTTTTATTTCAGTCTGTATTACCAGTATATAACATAGCAAGACAAGATCAGTATTTAGTATTTTTGTATTTCAGGTAGTTGTAACCAGTGTCATAGAGTTCATGTTGTTCGTTACTTCAAAATCTCGAACCTGTCCAACTTCTTGGTTCTGAGAGCCGAGTTGTTCGTTCGAGTTGGCGCCCTTTTTTCTTCTTCTTTCTTTGTTGTAACTCGATATTATTTTATCTCTAGCATTCTTATCTATTTTCCTTCTATTTTTGTATTAACAGTCTCATTTTCTTCCTAGTTACTATCATTTCAGTACCAAACTTTCTTCTCATATCTCCAAAGCCAATATTCGGTGTATTGAAGCTAGCCCGAATACTCACTTGAGATTTAGTGTCTCTCTGCCCTTCTAAATTTTTTCCTGAGCTAAGCCCTTCTTCTTTTTGTCTTAAATCTCTTCTCATTTTTTCCCACTATTTCATCAGTTCTTTTCTCTTTAAAAATCTCTATACCCAGAGTATAGAGGTTTCAAACTCATGGGTTAGATAGTGAACTAAAAAAGGGGAAGGATTTTCTCTAGCTTCTCTTACGAAAATGGGGTATTCGCTTGGAAGATGAATTTCTCGTCCTTTTAACTTATTTTCTATCAAACCGTGAGCGGAATCAACTTCCATTTGGGTGTGACCTTTTTCCAATAATTTTTGGAAAAATGGTCACACCATGTTCCACTGCAAAATTAAGAAGTGCGTTTGCCAGTTCAACATTTTTATTTTGGTAGCCACATCCGTCGGAATAAATTATCACCTGTTTTTTCTCGACAAGGCAAAATCCCTTTAAGTGCTTTATTATGCAGGTAGTGAATGTCGATGATACAAGTTCGCCTTCTGCTTCGTTCCAGCAGTAATTTAGACAATTATGACCGTTTAAATTATAAATAGAAAAATTGTAGACTTGCAATTTGCTTTTGAAATAAAGTTTGCTGGCATACAACATTGGACACAGGCTTAACTGCCTGCACCATCCATCGTGAACACATAACATTCTTTTCGTGATGCAGCTTCCTTATCCTTTCCCTTCTCACTTCTGGCAAGTTCTTTTCTTTTCATGTGATGTCTGTACTCTTCTTCAGATATTTGCTCTACTTTGTAAGAACAACAAATATCGCACTGATCCCAGTGGCGGCTCGTATAACTTTAGGAAGTGTAGCGATTACGCTATTAATTAAATAAATTCAACTAGAATTCCATTCAATTCAAAGCCCCTAAATAAACCCTTGTGTGACGCTAGTGGTCAGCGTAGAAATATATACAGTCGTCTACAGCGCAGGCTTGCCCACTGTCGAAAGGAAATCGAATTTCCGATGAAGATCAATGATTTAGTCAGGTACGCTCGCTCAATAGTAAACATGCAAACGTAAAATCTTCAGAGGGACGAATTTCTGGAATAAATGAAATAAATGAATACCATCGGATAAATTACATACAACCAACTATTTCAAAAAACAAAGTTTCAATAAATGTTCGGAGTAAACAAAGTGACAAAGCAAGTAAATATCCAATAATTTGTATATGAAGAAATGAGCAATGCTGTTATGGCGTAAGCAATGAAGTTTGCATGTTAGTTCCAGGTAAGCCTATAGATCATTTATTTTGGATAAAACGGCTCTCTGATATTGTCTTTATGTTATTTTGTGAAGAAACACAGTCAAAATCTTAGTGATATGTTTTCATATCATTTGACCTTCTTTGACCATGTTTTTTTATCTTTATGTCTTCATTTTGTTTTGTGAAGAAGCACGGTAAAAATCTTAGTGATATGCTTTCATATCATTTGACCTTCGTTGACCATGTTTTTGCAATAGAATAATATAGGAGTTTTTGTCTGTTTTTATAATTAACATAAAAGTAATTAGTACCTTCGAGAATATTCGAACCAACACGCAGCTGCAACAAATTGACAGCGTCTGTCACAAGCTGACAGGATGCCTGGGCGATGTTTATTTGTTTGGTAAAAAAAAAAAAGATACAGGGTTGATCCGATGTTAAAATGTGTACTGTTGCAATTTGATTGAGACTTTGATGTTTTATTGAATGTTATCTTGTTTTGTAGAGTTCGTCCCTATATCCAGAACCAGTTTTTTTTGTAAACACAGAAACATACCAATATCTACTACCATTACCTCTACTTGATACAGGAGCTCTTCCACACAGGGACAGCTTTACATTGGACTTTATAGGAGCCACGAGGACCTCACCCATCCTGTTGGACTTGATTTGGATCAGTGATTGTAAAAGCTAAGCTAATTTTTATCTATATTATTTGCATTTCATAGTACTATTTACCTTTTGTTTACATTTACTTTTGTGAACTTCTTGTGTGCACACAATCAAGCAACTTAAGTATAGAGTTTTGAATAAATGGGGGGGGGGGGGTTGGTTTTTGTTTTTATTAATAATAGTAGGGTATAAAAATACATGTGTTAAAATAAACTAGATAATGGTATAAATAATAAGTAATTCAATCAGTTTTAAAATTAAATAAGGGAAGGGGTAATAATAATAATTAAATATAATATATTATAGAGAGGTTTTAAATACTATTTGAGTGAGCATCATTTGATTTGCGTAGAGTATATTACCTGACTCGTTGTTTTGTTGAAAATGTTAGAATTCTCCCAGTGTCTGTGTTAAGTGTCATACTTACACATAGCCTGGTATTTGAGTGCTCTGGACACTTGTCAGTCCAATTAGT
This sequence comes from Diabrotica virgifera virgifera, assembly GCF_917563875.1. Classification (NCBI taxonomy): domain Eukaryota; kingdom Metazoa; phylum Arthropoda; class Insecta; order Coleoptera; family Chrysomelidae; genus Diabrotica; species Diabrotica virgifera. Next base: position 15,901,003 of record NC_065443.1, on the reverse strand, counting down.
TTCTTTAATATATTACTAACCTTAAGTTAAGACTTTAGCTATTCACACGGACTTTGACTGTTTACTAATATATAACTTTTCCTTGGCCAGTAGTAGTGGTTCTTTTAATTATAGTGGCTGTTAGGTCCTCTCTCACTGTTATACCACCCACTACTACTGTTATTTATATGTTATGTAGATGTATAATATAAGATATTTATACATAATGTTCAATCATTAATTGTTGATAAATATATTGATTGTTACTATTTTGATTTTTATTTCAGTTTCTACTATACAGTATATATGTTATAGCAATACAAGTTAAATATTGATTTGTTTTTGTATTCAGGTCAGTGTATCAAGTGTTATTTCTTCCCTGTCGTTTGTTACTTAAAAAAAAAAAAATCTCAACCGTTTGGTTGAGTTGGCGCCCATTTCCTTCTCTCTTTATCGTCCCTCTTATCTCAATCGATCTCCAGCATTCTTATCTAGTTGCCTTCAATTTTTGTATTACCCTGTCTCATTTTTTTTTCCTCGTCTTCATGATTTCCTTATCTCATCTCTCTATTTGTATATCTCAAAGCCAATATTCAGTGTATTGAAGCTAGCCCGAACACTCACTTGAGATATAGTGTCTCTTTGCCTATTTGATTTGCTCGTCTGAGCTAAGCCATTCTTCATTTGTCTCTTAAATCTCTGCTCTTCCAGATTTTCCCCTATTTTGTCAGTTCTTCCTCTTCCAAACCTCAATACCCAGAGTTTTGGGTTACAGAAGGTAGTGCCAGAATCCGGGCAGCTGCCTAAATTTTTTGTGGCGGTTTTACGATATGGTCAAAAAGGATATAAAATATAAATAGAGTATCACGATAAGCTGAATTTAATTGGGTTTTTATATTTAACTTACCAAGCATTGAAAAGCTAAAAACGTTATTCATGTGCACTTTAGATTTTTCATGGGATTTCAATTTCTCCCATATATGTACAAGATCATCGGTGCCTTTGTTTGACCAAGTCTCGTCACCTCCAAACAAAACGCATACAAAACAGAAAAGTTTATTAGTTTGTTCGCAACCACACAACCAGCTATTTTTATCATAAATAATTTTATTAAACTTACGACAGCGAAGTTTTTGTCCATTTCCACTTTGTTTTTCAATTTTTAAATCGGGTAAAGGCCAACCGAGTTCTTTAATTTGTAGTTTTTTTTTCTAAGGAAAAACCACCAAAAGAGTTTTTTAATATACTAATTTGATTCATTGTCAATAAATAAATTAAACGTAGAAAATAATCAAAATATTATTTTTATACCTACGACACCCACGATCACAACGCACTAACTAATAATTACAAATTAAAAAATATAGTAGAGTATAAACACAAATATACAATACAGTAGTAGACAATAAACACAATAGCGTCAAGCGAACGCGTAAAGAAACTAGAAATATGTAGATCTAAAACATTGTATCTTAAGATCCACTAACTTCCTTTTCGAGATTTCGAGCCTGGCACGGAGACTCCAATTTAAACGTATGTGTAAAGTGCAATACCGCTCTCTCTCTGTCACTTACACAGGATGCTCATACAATCTTTCTCTTTTCTCACGAGCCACTATGCCGTTCGGCACTGGGATTTTTATGATTTTCATCCTTTATCCGGTCAGCTGTGGGTGGCCAGAGTCGGTAGATTTGCATTGCGCTACACAGTTGCCAGATTTGATATAATTTATAAAAATAAAGAGAAATATTCACAAAAAAAATAAACAGGCATTAAAATGTTTTTAAGATAAAAAATATGTTTCTGCATAGTTAGCAAGGTAGTGCCATGGCTCTATGGCACTACCTCACGGGCCGCCACTGACTGATCCTTTTTTGGTTGATGAATAGAAATATTCATATCACTTAATGTTGCCATGAAGGCACAGATAGACAGTGCTGAACTTAGTTGTTCCTCACAGTGTTATTTGTATAAATCGTAAACTTCCGTTTTATTTTTGAAAGATTCCTGCAAGTATAATTTTTTTGTATCTGCTCTACAGTAATGTGATGGTAATTTGGGATTGAGTTTATAAATTCTATCATCAAGTTTTTTCGTTCGTTGTTCTTTTGCTGTTCATTGGTTTGCATTTTTTTATTTCTTTACATTTTGGCATTCCATGGATAGTTTCATTTATCACCCAATCTCTAACTGATCTTTCTTTTATTCCTAGAGTACTTAGAAATATTTTCTTGCAGACTTTCAATTATACATTCCCCACTTGAAGATGATAATAAAATGTTTCTAGTCTTCTAGAGTCAGTCTGAACATAGCATCTTTTTTCCTCTTCATAATTTACAAGCGACCTTACATAACTTTTTTTTCTCCCAGTTCAATTTTTAAAACTTGTCAAATATTTCCCTCCTTACTTCTTCATCTATTTTATTACAAAACCTCGCGAGGGACTTGCACTCACATACAACTTCTAATTTCCTAGCAGTTCTATTCATTTCATTTCCTTGCTCATCTTTCATAGTAGATTTATATTCTTTCCCCTCCATTCTTAGTTTCTCATTCATTTCTCTCTTACATATCGATGTGTTTCTTTCTCTTTTAATACATCTCTTTGTTACAAAATTTTCATCCTCGCTATTATGTGCATCTGTATTGCTATTGTCTGTTTCATCTAGTTCATAATCGATCGGGATTTCATTATCAATTTCCTCTTTATCATCACATTCAAACATCTCTGTTGCATTACTTCCATTCCCATTCATTCCTTCCATTACTTCCATTCCCACTAGTGGGTCGCGGGCGGATTTCAGGTGGGTCGCGGCGTGGCTCTTACAGTAGCTGTGTGGCGTACAGTAAGTTCCTTATTTGTCATCATGGGTGAGGGATGAGTCGCGAATATGAAAAAGCATCAGAAGGTGGGTCACCAGACACAAAAGGTTAGGAACCACTGATATAGACAACTGATATTTAAAGGCAAAATAGAGGGCCGTAGAAGTGTAGAAAGAAAACAAATTTCTTGGTTAAAAAATATTCGTGAATGGACCCAGATATCAAATGCAGGACTATTATTCCGTGTTATAAATAAAATATAAAATAAAACATAAAAGCTACAGTTCTGATAAAATAAATGCCAATATTTAAGAAAAATCTAAAATTTTTAAAGTAGTGTTCAATTTATTCGTCTGCTATTTTTACAACAGACCAGGCCCAGTTGTTGCTGTTATGATATAAAAAAGTAGTGAAGTCCTTCTCTGTAAAAATGTAGAAAAGAAACAGGCTGCGCGTCTCCTCAGTGGCGGACATTTGGGCGAATTTGCGGCAGTTGTGGGGGAGTGGTAACAGTATGATGGATGGGCACTAGTTAGGGGTGACTAGTAGATGCGACCCGAGTTACGAGACCCGAACTTTACCCTATTTATACTTGGGGTCGGTTAAACGCTTCCCCTGGAGGACACTTTGCATTGTGAATGCGCTGTCATCGATACAATTGCCTCAAAAGGAGTCAATTCGGTACGTTAGCTATTGTAAATATAATTTGTACGACTACGGAGGCTAATTAGTTTATTGGGCTTCATGCTGAGGATGCTCGACGCGCATATATTAAAAATTAGTTAAAATGTTACCAGCACCCTTCACCAGAATCCCCATAAATAAAATTAGATGGACCACGATTTTTACACAACTAAACCAATTCAATCAATACAGTGGAACCTCGATAAGTCGGCCCCCGATAACCAGGAAGTCCGGCTAACCCGGACCGATTTTCATCAGACAAACATTTCAACAATAAAAATGTATGTATTATGTTAAAACATTTTATCTGTAGCCGCTTCTGGAATGTCTTAAAAAAATCGAGTTTCATTGATAAAACTTGGCTTTGACCATAATATGTAAAAATGACTCATGGCACACGGCGGCAGAACGTTCATTATCCATTATAGGGCTATCGCAAACAACATCTTTTATTCCTTTATTTATTTTCAACTGTCTTTTAAAAAATTATTTTTAGAACAATGGTCTATACTGTCTATACTACAACTATAATAGGTAAGGTAGATGTGTAATATGCATATATAATTCATGTTGTTTTAATTATAACGGACTTTATCTATAAGTATACCGTATTTTATTAATTTTTACAATGCTCTCCGGCTAACCCGGATTTTCGATAACCCGGATCGGCCGCGGTCCCGATTAATCCGAGTTATCGAGGTTCCACTGTACTATTATAAAACTATATTTAAAAAATAGCTATTTGTATAACATGGGAGGAAAGTGCTACTTTTCCTCCCGAGAATGAAGTTTAATCATTCAAGGGAGGAAAAGGCACTTTACTCCCATGTTATACATATGGTTTTTCCACCTTCCTCAAATAACAAGTCATTTTTTAATTTTTACTTAATTTATTTATGTAACTAACCAACAAAATTTATTAGAACTAAAACTAACAAGTAGGTACAATATAACTGTCAACTGTCAAATATAAGTCAAATTATTAATGTAAACATTGTGAAATCAAAATAACAATTTACTGTTTTTTACCATTCTGCAAAATACAGGGTGTTTTATCAATAAACGTTAAATGTATAGATACTTACGTAATAGAAAATAGATTTGTACAGCCTGTATTGTGCATCAATTCCATTTTTATAAATTAATCTAATACCGAAATACCGGTATTTTTATTATAAATACCGGTATCGAATACCGGAAAATATCGTCCGGGATCCCGGTATTCGGGATCCCGGAATCTCGGTATTGTAAGCCCTATGTACAGGGCGTCAATAAGTTATATTTCATGAATGAAATACAATGACATCACTTTTACTTTTCCTCCCTAGGGAGGAAAAGTACAACTTTGCTCCCTACAATCAGGTCCGGAAAAGTATACTTTCGGTAGAGGTAGGTGGAAAATATATTTACCTATCCTACTTTGCTGGAATCCCTTCAGAATTAAATCTGGATCCCGCGTACCAAAAAAAAAGTTTGTTAATAGCCAGCTGAAAATTTGTTAATAGTTTAATGGTGTCTAGTCGGACAAACTTTCATGTACGGGAACACTGGAAAAAGAGAAGTTTTAATTGTGGAACAGGTTACAGGTTTTGAACGTCAGACTACGAAAACGTCCCGTGTATTTTGTCGGGCAGAACTTTCAATTGATTTGTTACCCTTTTATTAAACTCCCGTGGAAAAATCAGACTGCTATTTACCACCAATATAATTTCTGTTATGTGACATGTCCTACGTGTCGGATTTATTAAAACGCCCAATACAATATATTTGTCGAACAAACATTTTTTCATATATTATAAAATGTTTGCTATTGAATAAACTTAAAAACAACCTGTAGTCCAGGAACCGAAGCACTTCACCTCGCAATTTTTACAGAATGGATCGATTTGCTTGAAAATTTGAGAATAAGTAGTGAATAGTTCAAGGATCAAAATCTATATGATGCCGAAAGGCGCTTTTACCATAGGGTCGGTTGCCACCCCATCTTAGGGGTGGACATTTTTTATTATATTTTGACTGCAAAAGTTGATAAAAACATTCATTCTATGCAAAAAATGTTCTATACATTTTTTTGATAAAATTAATACTTTTTGATTTATTCGCTATCGAAAGTGTTAGTTTTATATAGAAAAAATCAATGTTTTTCGATATATACTCATTTACCATTCACTCAATTTTTGCCGTAGAAAAAATTTTTTCAAACCAAGTTCTTGGGAATTAAATAACCTACAATGTCATATTAAAACATTTTGTCGTATATCTGATGCTAATCTTTCTATTTTGAAGAAAATGCCATTTTTTACCAAATTACAAAAAGTCGTTATTCGCTTTAAACTCTAGTTTTTTAAAAACTAATCATTCTAAGCCAGTCAAACTTTTAAAATCTATTAATAATACATAAATAAAGAAGAATTAATAAGGCCAATGACTAAAAGCAAAACTTATATTATTATGCTTCCAATTGGATTTCTTTTTTTTTTTTTGAAAAAAAATATATTGATATTTTAACCGTAACCTTTTTAATTTTTATCTTAGAAAGTTTGTTAAAAAATAATTTGGTAGGTTTTTACAAGATCTGTAAGACTATTAATACCAAGTCCTTTTAAAATCCTCAGTCGCAAAAAGTGGTGACTTTGAAAGGGTTGGTAAAGGTGATTTTTGCATGTTATTACAAGTTTTAATTGTCAATAGCTCACTCAATTTTTAACGTAGAGAAAATGTTTGCAAACCAAGTTCTTGGGAATTAAATAAGCTACAATTTTATGTTTAAATATTTTTTTGTATTTCTGATGATAATCTTTCTATTCTGAAGAAAATGGAATTATTTACCAAACTTCAAAAATTCGATATTTGTTTTGACTCCATTTTTTTAAAAACTAATCATTCTAAACCAGTTAAACTTCTAGAACCTATTAATAATACATAAGTAAAGAAGAGTAAATAAGGTCAATGACTAATTTTAATCAGGGTGGTGATTAGGGGTTTGCTTTCAATCACTTTTTCGCTGAAAAATATAGGGTCTGATATTCTTTTCATTATAAGCCACCTAATTTTTGAGCTAAAGACTTTTTTTTATTTCTGAAGATAGATATTTTTAAATACTTCAAATTAGTTTAAACAAGTGATTCTCGAAAAATGCATAGTTTTCCCGTCTTTTGACTTTGAAACTACAATATTTAGCATTTGCCGAAGAAGACCTAACATATAATAAAGTATAGCTCGATTACTATTGGTCTTAAAGAAAATTTAAAAACACGGTTTTGTTGATTTTTTTAAAAGGTACATTTTTTTAAGCAAAGTTGTTTTGATAAAACAAAAACTTTTTGAGTTATTTGCAGAAAACTGATTAAAAACATTAATTTTTTAATATAAAACTAACACTTTCGATAGCGAATAAATAGAAAACTATTAATTTTATCAAAAAAATGTATAGAACATTTTTTGCTTAGAATGAATGTTTTTACCAACTTTTGCGGTCAAAATGTAATAAAAAATTTTCACCCCGGACATGGGGTGGCAACCACCCCCATGGTAAAAGAGCCTTTTGGCATCATATAGATTTGATCCTTGGACTATGCACTACTTATTCTCAAATTTTAATGCAAATCGATCCATTCTGTAAAAATTGCGAGGTTTTGCCCTATTTTAAGCTTCATTACTTGGACTACTGCTAGTTTTCACAATCATAAACTTGTTAGGATGGCATGTTCCACAATTAAAATTACGTTCCACAATTAAAACTGTTCCAGTGTTCCCATACATCAAATTTTGTCCGACTAGACACCGTTAAGCTATTAACTTTTTAGCTTGCTATTAATCAGTTTTTTGGGTACGCGGGATCCCTTTCTATATATACGTATATTTTTCTCCCATCACAAAATGGTAGTACCATATGTCTTAAAAACGGTAAAATAATAAGGATAAAATGAAACATTAAGAATCGCAAAATGCTCATAAATCCATAAAAAAACTAGACAAAATCTTTTTAAAAGTGTAAAATATATAAAGCGGATTTCGTTTTCCGCAAAAACCTGTCTTGATTTATTTGAAAGCATGATCGTATTGGGTCGTGACCATAAGTACATATTGTGTGTAAATTCCCTTATCCTTCGAATCAGTCGAACAAAAAAAATCTACTTTTTTGCCGCCTTTTTTATGTTATAATATGTCCGTACACAAGCCGTACTTTTATTTCTTCTTCCATTTCTTGCTATGAACTTATAAGGAATCGTTGACGATGTGTGCTGGAATTTCATCGCGAGATATAGGTATCTACAAATCGAATCATCTATTTATCTTAGTTAGTATCGTAAGAATCATAAGACTCTTCTTGGAGATAGGAGAGTATAGCAGAATGGTTATTGCTACAGAAGGAACTGTAGACTTAACTGTAAAGGTTTTCCATTATAGGCTCCCACATTTGTAGTTTTCAAATGTGGGAGCAAATATAAATATAAGTCAAACAATGAACAAGAAAGAAAAAGTAATTGTATTTATAAAATAGCTTCTAAATTCGAAAAAGTTTATTTAGGTGAAACAGTATACAGTGGAACCCCGATAAGTCGGCCCCCGATAACCCGGAACTCCGGCTAACCCGGACCGATTTTTATCAGACAAACATTTCAACAATAAAAATGTATTGCTGTTACAAAATCTCGTAAACCTAATTCATTCATTTTGTGACGTCAATATACGAACGAAACGATTGATGAATCCGACATTACTGAAAATATCAGGGCAATCAGGGTGCAGATGGGACCCTGTCGCGCAATTCGCAGCAAATAAAATAGTCGTATGTTTTTGGCTTCATTTTATTTCGTTTATACATACGCATTTTCAAGGTTCACGAGGTTTTGTACCAACTCTATGTAATATAATATTTGAGAGATAATGGAACCGGATTGAACTACATATAACATAGTAAAAATGACTCATGGTACACCACATTCATTGTCGAAAACAACATGCACCTGTATTATCCTTTATTTTTTTGAAACTGTCTGTGTTAGCATTGTTTAGAAAAGACTATTAAAATTCTTTTTTTAACAATGGTCTTAGTCATCACTTTTATTAAATAACATAACATCAGAGACGGTATTATGTGTAGTAAAGTCGTATTATTGTTCGCTTCCGTTTTGTAATCGTTCGTAAATTTATTCAGATTTTGTGTTTGTGTGTCTTTTGTCTATAAGGGCAACAAAACGTAAAAATGTTGTAGTGACAATGGAAAAGAAACTAGAAGCATTAAGTAGAATTGATAAAGGTGAATCTTGCAGCATTATATTATGGTGTCGGTACATCTACAGTATCGGATTGGAAGAAAAATAGAACTAAAATCGAAGAATTTTTTTTTTTCAAAATGATAACAAAAGACAGTTTAATCGGTGCAAAGCTAATAAAGCTAAGAATGAGACTTTTGACGACGCTTTGTATGTGTGGTTTTGTGTGGAATGCGAACGTGGTTTACCAGTGTCTGTGTGACAATTATAACGGAGTTTATCTGTAAGTATACCATATTTTATTAATTTTTACCATTTTCTCCGGCTAACCCGGATTTTCGATAACCCGGATCGGCCGCGGTCCCAATTAATCCGAGTTAACGGGGTTCCACTGTATTTCTAACATGATCACTAGACGAGGCAACGAAGCATTAAACCTAGGAATTTTGTGCAGTAAGATGAATCGTCATGCAACTTTTTGCATTCGATTCGTGAGAGTGTCAGGCAATTTTGTGAACTAAATTGATCCCCGGCAAAAAAATTTGTGCATGAGAAAAATCATCTTTAAAGTGCATCTCGAAGAGATATTGACGGAAATGAGTTCAATTTTTATACTTGGGGGTTTTGGAGGTCACTGAACACGAATTTCATAACGGCGATGGTCTCCGAGGTACCTGGTGCTCAGGGTGGAACTCGTCGCCTGGGACGACCGAATAATTCGAGGGACGATCGAATAATTCGCGAAATGAAGATTGGATCGAAAAATTGAAAAATACGTGTTCGATATTTTTCAAAAATCTATCGAATGACACTAAACACGACCACCCCACTCCACCCCCTGGAGATGGGGTGGGGGTAACTTTAAAATCTTAAATAGAAACCCCATTTGTTATTGCAGATTTGGATTGCTTACGTAAAAGTAAGCAACTCTTATTCGAGACTTTTTTAGAATTGTGGATAGATGGCGCTATAATTGGAAAAATCGGTTTTTCGTGATACCGTAGGTAAGTTATTATAGAAACGGTCTAATATCTCGAGAAATACACTTCCAAATAAAAAACCAAAAAATACTTCTTTTATATTTTTAAGAACCTATCAAATAACATAAAACACGACCCTCCACTCCACCCCTTGGAGGTGGGGTGGGGTGTAACTTTAAAATATTAAATAGAAGCCCACATTTTATTACAGATTTGGATTTCTTACGTAAAAATAAGTAACTTTTATTCTAGACATTTTTTCGAATTATGGATAGATGGCGCAATAATCGGAAAAACACTATTTATTAGCGCCATCTATTAACAATTCTGAAAAATGTTTCGAAAAAGATTACTTATTTTTTCATGAGGAATCCAAATCTGCAATAAAACATGGGGATGCCCAGTTATGATTTTAAAGTTAACCCCCACCCCACCTGCAGGGGGTGGGGTGGAGTCAAGAGTCGTGTTTGATGTTATTCGATAGGTTCTTGAAAAATATTAAATAAGTATTTTTCGACCGTTTATTTGGAAGTGTATTTCTTGAGATATTAGAACGATTCTATTGTATAGTTTACCTATGGTATCACGATAAATCGTTTTTTTTTTCGATTATAGCGCCATCTATCCACAATTTGAAAAAATTTCTTGAATAACAGTTGCTTATTTTTATGTAAGCAATCCAAATCTGTAATAAAAAATGGGCGTTTCCGTTTAAGATTTTTAATTTACCTCTACCCCACCTCCAGGTAATGGAGTGGGGGTCGTCTTTTGTGTCATTCGTTAGATTTTTGAAAAATATTAAACGCGTATTTTTCAGTTTTTCGATCAAATCTTCATTTCGCCGAATTATTCGATCGTCCCGCGAAGTATTCGATCGTCTCAGGCGACGAGCTCTACCTTGGGCACCAGGTACCTCAGAGACCATCGCCGTCATGAAATTTGTGTTCACTGACCTCCAAAACCCCCACATATAAAAATTGAACTCATTTCCGTCAATATTTCCTGAGTTCTAAATTTTTCATTTTCCATCTCTTCGAGATGCACTTTGAAAATGCATTTTCTCATGCACAAAATTTTTTGCCGGAGATTAATTTAGTTCACAAAATTGCCTGACACAAATTGTTGCATGAAGTTGCAAATTGCCTGAAGTTGCATGACGATTCATCTTACTGCACAAAATTCCTAGGTTTTTGGCTTTTTAGTGCTTCGTTGCTTCCTCTACACATACATTTTTAGAATGCAGCAGAATATCCATATCTCTAAGATTACCAGGCATCATAACAAGCTAATTGTCCGCGTCCAGGCTTCCGTGCCATATGTATATTAGGCTACTCCGTAAATAGAATTTTATCATGCAGTATCGTAAAGTTAGGTTAAGGTCTTGGTTGGTGATTTCGCTCTATTCTACATTTCACTTTTTATTGTGAGCTCATGAACCTATACAGATATTTAAACTTTCCTACTTCTTTTTTTGTAGACATTACTCTGTTTGTTTTTCATACTCTTTTCATACTCTAGATCGTTTTTCTATTGGGGAACTGTCTCTCACCGTCTTTTCTACTCTATTTGTTGTCATTCGGCTGATGTGGTCATTCCATTCTACTCTTCTGTTTTTTACCCAGTTATTAATGTTCTCCACCTTGCATCTCCGTCGTATACCTGTACTTCTAGCTCTGTCCCGTAGTGTCTTACCATCGATTTTTCTTATGATTTTCATCTCTGTTGGTTTATAGCAATCTTTTTGTCCCCTTTGTGTCAGTTCGCAGTTTTGCTGCTTATGTCATTATTGGTCTGATTGACGATATTTTATTTCTCCATATTGTTTCGTTCATCCAGCGGCTATGTTTGCTCTATTTACTTTATCTTCTATTTCTGTTTCGAGCTCTCCATAGCTATATAGTGTAATGCTTAGATATTTAAACTCTATCCCTTCTTCTATTACCTGACTCTCTAGCTTTAACTTACATCTTAGCAAACTTGGTGTTATAACAGTTTTATAATGGCTGTCTTTTGTGGGGAGATCAACATGTTCAGTTATCTGGCGGTTATATTAAATTGGTGCGGTATACGTTATAAATCTTCACTTTGAGATATTAGTATTGTGTTGTCTGCATATCAGATTATTTTTTAAGCTGTGTTCCTCTTATTTGGTATCCTTTTTTGGTTCTTACTTTTTTATTATGTCATCCATGATCAGGTAAAACAATAAAAAACTCAGGGAATCCACCTGTCTTACCCCACTGCCAGCTTCAGTTGGATAAGTTACTTCTTCCTCTACTAGTAGGTACTTTTAATGTGTTGGTCTGGTAGATATTTTCCATTGTTTTGATTATTTTTAGAGGTATCTCTCTTGTTTACAATATGCGGATAACTCGTTGGAATAAAAAAAATTGTTAATCAAACAAAATCTCAAAAGAACCTGTTTACAACTCTATGCTCACTATTCTCTACTCTTTATGTGCCCCCATCAGGGCAATTAGTAATCAAACAAACTCTAAAAAGAATTGGATTATAACAATGCTCATTCTGCTTTACTATTCTGTGTCCTCATCAGAGCTATATCACATGTGATCACCAGTGATAAAATAACTCATACGCCCTGAAGAAACAAAAGATAAATGCCTAAACGAGGCACCATTTACTCGTTAACTTGGCCTTGTCAAATGCCTTCTTAAGGTACACGAAACATAAACATGCCGGTTTGGTGTATTCTAATGATTTCTCTTGCTCTTATCTCATTACAAGTATTGGGACCGTGTAAGTTCGGCAAAGCGACACATGGTTTCTACTCTCAGCAATATTTTTCGCACTTTTAATTATATTGGCCAATATATTAGTCCTGGTTACCGGATAATTGTCAAGGCCATAGTCCAAAAAAATAATAAGAAGATAAAATAAGATTTAGGTTATGTTATTAAAACGTAAACAATTGTATGTAGTAAATAAAGTTAGTTATTAAAATGCAGTATTGCAAGCAAAATACAATTAATGTTTACCTTTATATAATAATTGCATATCATATCAATATTGTGGAGCAATTATTACGGTTGAAAATTTAGTAGTAACGTTTGAGTTTTGGTTGTTTATAACCGATTATTTTGTCCTTGGAGGATGTATAATTTGTATGTTTGGATGTATATGCTTTTTGTGTGAGTCAGTGAGAGAAGATTTTTGTTGTAGAGTTTTTTGTTTTGAACGCCTTGTTAGCAAATCAACAACGTTCATTCTTTTCAATAAACATTTTTGAGAAAGCACTTGAAGCCTGGTCGGCGATTTGGATTCCCAGTTTTTTTTTAATTGAAATGGTACTTTTTCAATCCTTTGGTGGGATGTACTGGGAATTCTCTTATTGAGGTATCCGTTGGTGTGCTGGAAATTTGGGGCACGTAAAGATTTGTCTTGGAAAATCCTCTAGAGATTAATTCGATGTTTATTAATGGCCAGGCTGAGAGTCGTGTAATAGACCCTTTTGTATGTTAAAGGTAAGCTGAAGTCATTTTTGTTCAGTTTATTGGTTCTCAGTTTTAAGAAGTTAGTTCAGTTATTTTTATTTTCTTTTTCTTTTGCTAGGGTGTTCCGGTATTCAGTAATTGTATGTATTTATCGATCCTGAGGCTTTAAAGAAGTAATAGAAGTACGTTTATTTACCAGATTTACATTTATTCAGTATATTGGAAATAATAAATTTGGCAGATTTATTTAGAAGTTCGATATTTGACGTGACATTTTGACAAAATTTAAGGAAGATTGCAGTGTGTTTATCCAGGCAAATGATTTTTTTTTATTGAAGGAAATAAGGACGGTAATAGATTTTATTTTATTTTATGGGAGAAAACAAGAAAGAACAAGGTACAATTTAGATTGGGTTAAGGGGTCTAAAAAGGGGACTAAAATACAATGATTTTTATATTTATGTGAAGGAAACAGCTGGTTCTGGTTTATTTTTTTTTAATTAATTACTTACTTTTGTTCTTATAAACTATTGAAATCAAAATTAATATTTGTATGTAAAAAGGGACTTAAAATTTTGTTGACATTATATTCTCTATAGTTATCTAGTGTTTTATTTGAACTGTCATGTCTCATGCTCATCTAAATCAAACCAACTAATTAAAAATAATAATTCCGACTGAGAAATAGCTGTGGTACATTTTTGGCGGCCAACTTAAGGGGCTTTTCAACCACCCGAGATTTTTATTTTTTTTTAGATAGTTCAAGTAAGACATAGGTTACGTAGAGTTACAGGAGTTGAAAATTAATAATCAAAAGTTAAATGTACTTTTATTTAAAGTGAGGTAGAGGTTTTCTTGTCTTATTTTTTTTGTGTATTTTAATTTCTCTAAAAGAAAATGTCGTTTAAACTTGATGTTGACCGTTTGGTCAAAGACGAACTTGAAGTTGAGTTGCAAATGAGAGGTATTGTTTTGACTAATTGTAAGGTAGAAGAGTTAAAGAGTACTTTGCGTAGTTGCCTAGTTTTAGAAAAATCTGGCAAAATCCCTAACTTTGATTTACCTCCTGATATTCCTGCTGAGTTGACAAGTTGTGAAAATAAATTAAAAGAGATTCTGAATATTATTAATGCTTTTACAGGTACTGCAAACCAAATAAGAAGGATTGAGACTAAGTTTGCACATCTTTCAGGTAGATTGAACCGTATTCACAGTACAGACACTGATGAAATGTCAAAGCGTTCTGCATTGTTAAAGAAATTGATGGATTTGATAGGTGAATATACTACTAAGTCTAATGTTTTGAAAACTAGTAATGTTGTTTCTGTAGAGATGCCTACTGATCCTAATTTTTATCATCATATTGATTTATCAGGTCTTAATTTAAATGACCCTAATGGTAATTCTACCCCTACTCGAAATATTTCTGCACCGAATGTGAGTAACCAAACAAATCAAACTTCGAATTCAACAGTTAATCCCATTGTTTTCTTGCCATCTAATAGTGACTTTCCTTCAGAACCTGTATATAAGTGGGGAATTAAGTATTCTGGCAAACCGCAAAATTTTTCTGTATTTCTTGAAGAAGTTGAGGAGTATTGTAGGTCACGTAATGTAAATAAAGTTCAGTTATTTTCTTGTGCTAGAGATTTATTTACTGGTAACGCTTTAGGTTTTTATAAATTGTATAGGAACTATGCTAGCAACTGGGATAGTTTAGTTAGCCTAATGAAGGAAGAATTTACCCTTTCTGCAGATGAGATCTGGCAGGATATTCTTCATACTACTCAGGAATCTAACGAATCTATTGGTATGTTTGTTGCCAAGATGACCAGTAAGTTCGAACAAATGCCAACACCAGTTCCGGACAGTTTAAAAATGCAGGTGTTACTTAAAAACATTTTACCTTTTTATCAGGAAAGATTAACTTTAGTCGAAGTAAAGAGTCCTTTTGATTTAATTGACTTGTGTCGAAAAATTGAGCAAACTCGAATTAATATTGAGTCGTTTAAGCCTTCTTCTAGTAGTAGAGCTAATTCTTCTCGTCATCACGTTGTACAAGAAGTAGAGGCGTTTGTACCTAAATGCTGGCGCTGTAATGAGTATGGTCACGTGGTTAAGGACTGTAAGAGGCCAAAACGTGTGTTTAGATGCTTTGGTTGTAACAAGGAAGGTTTTACTAAAAATACTTGTCCTCAATGTAATTCACAGAATCGTAACAATAATAATTCTAGAACTGGAAACAATTCTGGAAATAATTCGGGAAACGGCAACCGGAGATAGTGGACGACCGGGCTATCTCGAATCGGAACGGACAGTTAACGGTCGATAAGGAAGAAGGTAGTGATAATTTTTATTCATTTAAGTTAGTTTTAGATTATATTTTAGCACAGAGTAATGACAGTGAATGTCCTTATGTAGAAGTTGATATCTTAGGTAAGACAGTATTCGGTTTATTGGATTGTGGAGCCAATAAAGTTTTTGTAAATATGCCTACATGGGAGATTTTACGTAGTTTAGGTGTACATTTAAAAACTGTTCCAGATGGGTCTTGCAGAGTTGCGGATGGTAGTCAGAGTCCTTTATTAGGTGTAGCTTCGGTGCCTATAAAACTTCGTGAAGTTGTTAAGGTAATTGATGTTTTCGTTTGGCCACAGTGTAGACACTCTTTAGTACTAGGTGTAGATTTCTGGGTGCGAATGGGTATTGTACCAGATTTACGAAAAGGAGAGTGGTTTTTCTCTTCGGAAGTTATGAGTGTTCCAGTGGTTAATTCGATACAATCGGAATCTGAACTTCTACCAGAGCAACGTAAACAGCTTAACGAACTCGTTGATTCTTATTTTTCTAGTATCGACCCAGACAAATTAACTTGTACTAATGTAGTTCAACACAAAATTGTAGTTAGTCAACAAGAACCAATCAAGCAGAGGTTTTATCCGGTATCACCAATTAAGCAGGATATGATCAACAAGGAGCTGGACAAAATGCTGAAGCTTGGTGTTGTCGAACAGTCACATAGCGGATGGTCTTCACCAGTATTGCTGGTACCTAAAAAGAATGGGGAATGGCGTTTTTGCGTTGATTTTAGGAAAGTAAATCGTGTTACTGAGCGTGATGCTTATCCTTTACCCTATATAAATAGCATTTTAAGTAAGTTAGGTGGAGCTAGATATTTGTCAACAATGGACATTAAGAGTGCCTATTGGCAGGTGGGTCTTACTGAAGAGAGCAAGCAGTACACGGCGTTTACTGTGCCAGGGCGTGGACTTTTCCAGTATTGTCGTATGCCTTTCGGATTGCACAACGCTCCAGCTACGTTTCAAAGATAAGTAGATAATCTATTAGGTCCTGAACTCTCTGAGTATGTTTTTGTGTACTTAGATGATATATGTCTGGCTACGTCAACTTACGATAAACATGTCGAAGTCTTGACAGAAATCTTTGCCAGATTGAAAAAAGCCAATTTGACCCTTAATAAAGAAAAATGTTCTTTCTGTGTGTCAGAACTTAAATACTTGGGTTATGTTGTTAACTCTAGTGGTCTGTCTGTAGATCCGGCAAAAGTAGAGGCCATTGTGAATCTTCCACGACCCACCAATGTCACTGAAGTCAGAAGAGTCCTTGGAGTTATAGGATGGTATCGTAAGTTTGTAAATAGTTATTCAGATCTTATTTCACCTTTGTGTAGATTATTACAAAAGAACAAGAAGTTCGTTTGGGACAAAGCTTGTGAGGAAGCTTTTCAGAGTATTAAAGACGCTCTTGTCTCAGCACCTATTTTGTCTAGTCCTAATTTTGACAAACCTTTTTACGTACAAACTGATGCGTCAGCGTATGGTCTTGGAGCTGTCCTTACTCAAAAGTATGATGAAACTGAACATGTAATTTGTTATTTGTCTAGAACTCTAAATAGAGCCGAGAGAAACTATAGCAGTGTTGAGCGTGAATGCCTCTGTGTTTTGTGGGCGTGTGAAACTTTACGAGCTTATCTAGATGGTTATAAGTTCTACGTAATCACTGATTGCTACTCGTTGTTATGGTTGGACAATTTGAAGGACCCTCAAGGACGACTTGGTAGATGGGCCTTACGTCTGCAACAGTTTGACTATGAAGTACTGCATCGCAAAGGTAAGGATCACATAGTTCCTGACACCCTTTCGCGAGCTTTAGAACTACCTGTTGATAGTGTACATATGATAAATTCTGTAGAAATAAGTAATGTTCAAGCAATAAACCCCGAATGTGACGAATATGATTTTTCTTCTACCAGTGATAAATGGTATAAGAAAATGTGTAATAATGTAAATAAAAATCCTTTAAAATTTGTCAGATGGAGACTAGCAAATAATAAGTTGTATAAATATATTGATCAAGATTTTCCGAGTTTAAGAGATGATTGTGAATATTGGAAACTTGTAGTTCCAAAAGATTTTCGAGATAAGATACTTCAGAGGTGTCATGATTCTTGTGTTTCAGGTCATTTAGGTATCTACAAAACATTTCATCGTGTATCTCGCCTTTTCTATTGGCCTTTTATGAAAATGGACATTACGAAATATATAAGGAAATGTGAGGTTTGTTTAAGGACGAAGCCTGAACAGAAAAGTCCTGCAGGACATATGGGACAGGCTGTCGAACCCACAAAACCTTGGGAGATCATCAGTATGGACTTATTTGGACCATTGCCCAGAAGTTCAGCTGGTAATACTTGGATTTTGGTAGTTACTGATAAGTTCAGTAAATTTCCTCTTTTATTCCCTCTGAGAAAGGCAACTGCCACTTCTATAAGTAAAATTTTAAAAGAAAATGTATTTCTTTTGTTTGGTGTTCCCAGAGTCTTAAAATGTGATAATGGAAGTCAGTTCAAAGGTAATATTTTAAGATCTTTTTGTCAAGAGTTTGGAATCAGATTTCTTTTTACTCCAAATTTTACCCCTCATCCAAACCCTACTGAACGAATTAATCGTATCATGAAAACCATGTTGATGGCTTATGTTAAAGATAATCATAGGTTGTGGGATGTTAATTTACCTGAACTAGGTTGTGCTATTAGAACTGCCAAACATGAGGTGACAGGTCAAACACCATACTTCATTAATTTTGGTTGTGAGATGATGACTCATGGAAGTGAATATCATCTAAAAATAGGGAATGAAGAAAATAAACAACGTGTGTATGATCGTTCTAAAAATATGAATAGGTTGAGAGACTGGGTTAAGAAGCGGATTGATAAAGCTTCAGATAACACCAGAGAAAGATATAATTTAAGAAGAAGGGATGTTCATTTTAAGGAAAATGATTTAGTTTGGAAAAAGAACTATGTTCTTTCTGATAAAGCTAATTATTTTACATCTAAGTTTGCTGATAGATTTGTTGGACCTTTTAGAGTAAAGCGTAAGGTTGGTTATTGTACATATGAATTAATAAATGATAATGGTAAGTCTATTGGTCACTGGCATGTGAAAGACTTGAAACCTCACCCACAGAACTCTGATAGCCACGTTGAATCGGATTCTGATGTAGATAGTGTAACATAGTATGTATTTTTAACAAGTTTCTTTGGGATTCAATTCAAAGAAACTTAATTTTCTTTCCGGAAGGAAAGGTGGAGTTATTACGGTTGAAAATTTAGTGGTAACGTTTGTTGAGTTTTGGTTGTTTATAACCGATTATTTTGTCCTTGGAGGATGTATAATTTGTATGTTTGGATGTATATGCTTTTTGTGTGAGTCAGTGAGAGAAGATTTTTGTTGTAGAGTTTTTTGTTTTGAACGCCTTGTTAGCAAATCAACAACGTTCATTCTTTTCATTAAACATTTTTGAGAAAGCACTTGAAGCCTGGTCGGCGATTTGGATTCCCAGTTTTTTTTTAATTGAAATGGTACTTTTTCAATCCTTTGGTGGGATGTACTGGGAATTCTCTTATTGAGGTATCCGTTGGTGTGCTGGAAATTTGGGGCACGTAAAGATTTGTCTTGGAAAATCCTCTAGAGATTAATTCGATGTTTATTAATGGCCAGGCTGAGAGTCGTGTAATAGACCCTTTTGTATGTTAAAGGTAAGCTGAAGTCATTTTTGTTCAGTTTATTGGTTCTCAGTTTTAAGAAGTTAGTTCAGTTATTTTTATTTTCTTTTTCTTTTGCTAGGGTGTTCCGGTATTCAGTAATTGTATGTATTTATCGATCCTGAGGCTTTAAAGAAGTAATAGAAGTACATTTATTTACCAGATTTACATTTATTCAGTATATTGGAAATAATAAATTTGGCAGATTTATTTAGAAGTTCGATATTTGACGTGACATTTTGACAAAATTTAAGGAAGATTGCAGTGTGTTTATCCAGGCAAATGATTTTTTTTTATTGAAGGAAATAAGGACGGTAATAGATTTTATTTTATTTTATGGGAGAAAACAAGAAAGAACAAGGTACAATTTAGATTGGGTTAAGGGGTCTAAAAAGGGGACTAAAATACAATGATTTTTATATTTATGTGAAGGAAACAGCTGGTTCTGGTTTATTTTTTTTTAATTAATTACTTACTTTTGTTCTTATAAACTATTGAAATCAAAATTAATATTTGTATGTAAAAAGGGACTTAAAATTTTGTTGACATTATATTCTCTATAGTTATCTAGTGTTTTATTTGAACTGTCATGTCTCATGCTCATCTAAATCAAACCAACTAATTAAAAATAATAATTCCGACTGAGAAATAGCTGTGGTACAATATATAATTATTTCTTCTTCAGTGACAGTAGGTATGAAATATACGTCAATTTGACAATTTAAATTGTCAATATGAATTATTTAAGAAAGTTGCAATATTTCTCCGCTATTCGCGCACGATCGTTTCTCGTATCCCCTCCAAGTACTTGCACACCGCGAATAGATATAGCGTCGGTGTATGATCTTCCCGACCTAAACCTTGTGGTTCTTCTGCTAGTGTTATAATTTCATTCAGTGTGTTATCACTTTGATTCTTAAGTTTAGTGTTGTGTTTAGTAAATGGATTCTTCTGTAACTCTCCGATTCCCACTTGTCTCCCTTTGTTATATCTTCCGATTACATATACGGCTGACATTCTGTCGCTTGCTGACATTTTGTCACTTGTCTATATAACATGCATATTATATAATTTGTGTACATTACATTACATTACTGGAATAAAGTATAAATTACGAATCAGTAATTTATTTCCAAAAGCATCGACCACTATATTTACAATGTAGAAAGTACATACGAATACGACACCCTTTCTGAAGACGGATTTTAAGATTGCTTGACCTCCATTCTTGTGGTATTCTCTTTTATTACGTTATCTTTTGGACTAGTTTTAGTAGTTGTTTGGTCACGTCTATTCGTTCATACGTTGGGATTTCAATCGATATTGTGTTCTCTACTGGTTATTTTTGATTATTGTAATTTCTTTTATGCTGCCTTTACCACTTGCTTCTCAATATTTATTTCTTCGTTTGTTGTCACTTCTTGTGTTGGTAGTTCATTATTGTCACCTTTAGCAAATAATAGGGCTCGAAAGTAGTATGCCCATGTTTTCTTCTAAATGTGTTTCGTTTTTGTTAGTTCGTTCATCTCCCTTATTTGTCTTCTGATCATTCTCCATATTTCTCTTTGTGTATCATAGAAGTTGTGATTCACCTGTTTTGAGAAGCTCTGCCTTTTTCTAGGTCTTTTTTTTCATCCAGTCTTCTTTAGCTTCTCGGCTCTTCTTCCTAATGATTTAATTGATTTGTTTGTATTGTACTGGGTTTGTTTTATGTTTTCGTCTTATAGTCCTGTCGCCAGGGGGGGTACAACGGCCTCGTTAATTCAGATGGACTTACTCAAGTTTTTTTTATGTATTTTGACCCGTAGAACACGAATTTTTTGGGTAACAGTTGATCCGGATGTCGATAAGATTGTTATAGACCAAGAACTTGAGGAATCAAATAACAGCGATTTTTGGCAAAACAAAACACTATTTTGTATTTTTTGGGCCATTTTAAGTAAAAAATATTTCTACAAGTTTTTTCGTAGGATGCACAGTTTTCGAGATAAACGCGGTTGAACTTTAAAAAAATCGAAAAATTGCAATTTTTGAACCCGAATAACTTTTGATTAAAAAATAAAATAGCAAGTCTGCTTACCGCATTTAAAAGTTTAAGTCAAATTATATCGGTTTTGATTATTTCCATTGGTAAAAATTTATTTTTTTATTGTTTAACAAAGCTATAAACACGTAGGGTTTCCCGTGCTTTTACATGTGTTTTAACGCATGTAACGTAGAAATAGTCTTGATTGCACTAGTACCTATTCTACCTACTCGTTCGATTTTAAATGAGAAATCATAGAAACATCACTCACGCACTAGTTGTTTGTAGCTTTGTTTAACAATAACACAATAAATTTTTAGCAATGCAAATAATCAAAACCGACATAATTTGACTTGAACTTTCAAAGGCGCTAAGCAGAATTGCTATTTTATTTTTTAATCAAAAGTTATTCGGGTTTAAAAATTGCAGTTTTTCGATTTTTTGAAAGTTCAACCGCGTTTATCTCGAAAACTGTGCATCCTACTAAAAAACTTGTAGAAATATTTTTTGCTTAAAATGACCCAAAAAATACAAAATATTGTTTTGTTTTGCCAAAAATCGCTGTTATTTGATTCCTCAAGTTCTTGGTCTATAACAATCTTATCGACATCCGGATCAACTGTTACCCAAAAAATTCGTGTTCTACGGGTCAAAATACATAAAAAAAACTTGGGTAAGTCCATCTGAATTAACGAGGCCGTTGTACCCCCCCTGGCGACAGGACTATTACGTCCATGAGGTCCATGATCTCTTTTATACATTCTTGTTTTCTGTTACTTTTCATTAACACGATATCTTGACTCCAGTCTTAGTCTTAGTCTTAACCTAATTTAAAAATTAAATCAACATACCACCTCTAATTTTTTATACAATATGTTATATTATCTTGTATTTGAATGTCCTGGTAGAAAAGTGTCGATTTCATAACTCTATCGGAGCGTAAATATAAGTAGGCTTAAGCACCTCCGAGCACTATTGTGTATATAAAACAATGAAAAATGGAAACAAATAAAATCCAAGTGTCGAATACAAAGATGGTAATGGCGATATAAGGAAGCGAAGAAATGTAACCAACACCACGAGTCACGAAGCGTTAGTTTACGAAGCATCGGGAACAAATTTTAACATTATTCCAAAAGCGTCCAAGAAAACGGTCAGAACTACGTTAAGAAAAATAAAGAAGATAAATCCTTTATCTATATAAAAATATATCAGGGGTATCCGAAAGCGATCTTTAGTTTTGGATGAGGTTTCAAGTGAAAATATCAATGGAACTATTTTTGGCTTGAAGCCTGTGTGTTTTAGCTAATTACAAAATTAAATATATTATAATATGATCATGGTCTGGATCCCGCGTAGGTACCAAAAAAAGTTTATTAATAACAAGCTGAAGATTTGTTAATAGCTTAACGGTGTCTAGTTGGACAAACTTTGATGCACGGGAACACTGGAACAGGGGAAGTTTTAATTGTGGAACAGGTTACAAGTTTTGAATGTCATACTACGAAAACGTCCCATGTATTTTGTCTGTCGGACAGAGCTTGACCAGTTGATTTGTTACCCTTTAATTAAACTCTTATGCAAAAATCAGACTGCTATTTATCACCAACATAATTCCTGTCATTTGACATGCTCTACGTATCGGGCTTATTAAAATCTCTCTCTCTCTCTCTCTCTCTCTCACTCTCTCTCACTCTCTATCTCTCTCTCTCTTGTCGTTTCCCCATTACTGAGGATCGTGATTTCTTGAAATATTCCTAACAATGTTTCTCCGTTGGTCTCTATCTTCAGCCACTCTAAGAGCTTCGCATAGTGAGTTTCCAGCTGAATTCTTTATTTGGTCGGACCATCTTTTTCAACATACATACTTGTCGGACAAACATTTTTTCAAATATTATAAAAAGTTTGCTATTGAATAAATTTAAAAATAACCTGCCAATTTTCACAATCATAAACTTATCAGAATGACACAAGTAAGATTACGTTTCAAAATTAATATCACGTTCCACAATTAAAACTTCCCCTGTTCCAGTGTTCCCATAAATCAAAGTTTGCCCAACTAGACACCGTTAAACTATTAATAAATTTTCAGCTTGTTATTAATAACCTTTTTTTGATAGGCGGGATCCAGGCCGCAACGAAAAAAAAAGAGAAATATTAAATAGAAGAAAAACTGAAGGAAAAAATACTGGATTACTCGCTCTTCGACTATTTTAAACATAAAAAGTAGAATACCGTAGAGGTAATAGGATAAAATATAAGATAAAATAGAGGTCAATAAATTATATTAATATATGGGCAAAAGGGCATGCCGGTATACTGGGTAATGAGAAAGTGGATGAGTTGGCCAAAGATGCAATAAAAAAAGGTGAGATACTAACTCACATCTTATCGACAGATGCAATAAATGACGTCAAAGTTAGAATAAATAAAATATGGAAAAAAGAATGGAAAAATATTACAAGCATGTCAAAAAATTTATATTTTTCTTTACATCAAGACCTTCCTCCGCCACCTGAATGCATATTTAAATATAACCTGCCAAAGCAAGATATTTCTACTATAGTCAGATTAAAAACTCGACACGGGAAATATGAGGCACATCTGCACAAATTAGGAATAATTAATTCATCAGTATGTTTTTGTGATAATGTTTCGATTAGAGATTTAAACCATATTTTCTTGGAATGCAAAATTAACGAGAGATATATAAATCAATTATATTACAATTTACGACAAACACAAGTTCATTTTCCAATTAGTATAGAATATCTACTAAGTTGTCATAAAATGGAAATATTTAAATTACTCATAAACTACTTGAAAGAAACAAATATAATCATTTAAGTGAAATACGTATAAATATAACAAAACTAATAAATTGAGGTAAAAATAAAATAAAAATCTGTGGCTAACGGACTCGCATCCAAGCCATTTTTTCGCACACACACACACACACACACACACACACACACACACACACACACACACACACACAAATTATATTAATGTTATTAATATTATACCTTATTAATTTATACTTGTTCTGTTTTCCTACATAGGTACCCATGAGACTTTCGCATTTAGTAATTGGCATGCTTCTTATCAAAATCGAGAATTATCTTGTCTTAAAATTGAGATTTACATCTTTAGACCATCATAGAACTTTAAACTTAATTTCACTTCTTTTAACTCAATGGCGAATACACGGGGATGGAGAATGGAATGGTGGGAATGAGGGAAATTCCTCGCCTCCCCAACAAGGTACAAAAGTAAAGAAATTAATCATAATTGATAAAAGATAAAAATATATTAGCTGACATTAAACTTAAACCACATGAAACTGTTGTGGAGAATTTTGAATTCCAAAACAAATTTCAAAATACTACTTTATTTATTTACTTATTTATTTACTTATTTATTTATTAAGCCTTCTGGGCCTATGGCTAAAACGTTTATATTTCTGATTACATTTTATTTTAACCTTATAAATTTTACTTAATTTTACTTCAGTCTTTTTATACACTCCTTCACCATCCCCGTTCATCTCCATCTGTCAAATGCTAGTTATTTCCATCTCTCAATGTTACTTTTCTTCAGGTCTTCGTACACGCTATCCTTCCATCTTTTTCTTGTCCTGCCTTTCCTTCTCTTTTGCATTGGTCTTCGTGATAGTCCCATTTTTGGCGTTCTTTCACTTCACATTCTTTCGATGTGCCCCAAATATCACATTTTCAGTGCTTTGATTGTCGTCGTTATCGTTGGCTCATTATACAGTTCTACCAATTCTTTATGGGGTTTTCTTCTCCACTGACTTTCTATTTACTACTTTACCTTTTATATACAGTGTGTCAATTTGAAAAGGTGCCACCCTCTATAATTTGGTCCCTATAGAAAATCTGAAGATATGGTTGAGGGGAAGAAAGAGGGGTTGAGTGATACCTCATTTGAAAGGTCGTTCAATCACCTTTTCAAAAATACCACATACATCATATTTCTTTTTAGTACTTTTGGAAAAATTAAGTGAAATTGAATTGAAATCAAATTGAATTTTTCCTAATATTTTGAGTATTTTTTTAGGTATTTTTGGAAAAATCCAGTAAAACCGTAAAAATATTAAGTATTGAGTTCAGAACTCAAAAGATAGAGGGTACCACCCTCTACACTTTGGTCCCTATAGAAAATCTAAAGATATGCAAAAACACGTCAAATTCATTTGTGAGGGAGACATTTTGTAGGCCAGTTTTCAACTAAATTATATCAAACTCTAGTTGTTCCACCAACTTTTCAAAAATTCCACATACAATATATTTTTTTTAGTATTTTTGGAAAAATTAAGTGGAACCGTAATCTAGGTATCTATCGAGATCAAAACTCCAAATTTTGTTTGGAGTATTGAACATCATATCGATTTTTTTCTTTGGAGTATCTTTAGTATTTTTTGAAGTGTTTTTGGAAAAATTAAGTATATATTGTTATGATCTGCTTCTTATTAATTTTATATTAATTATTATTTATTTGATTAATTATTTAATTGTTGCAAATCATACATAAAAAATGAATAAAAAATCTCAGGGTGCCTTTTTATAATATCAAGAAAATGTCTAAATTATCTTACGTTATACTTATCTTCTCTCGTGGGTTCAGTATCTCTTAGTTGATCCTAATCGGGATAAAATAGGGAAAAGAAATAAAGCAAAACATAAAATAAACATACAGAATTGTCTTTTATTTATCAAAATCGATACTCTAAAAATCTATCAAATTTAAAACCTGTGGACACAGATGTCCGAATGAAATTTCTACCATTTAAATTTATTCTAGTTAAAAAAAAAAACAATTTATCGGTTTGTTCCCGATGACTTTGGTACAACAAATTAAACAAAACCAAATTATGTATTCGCAAGATTAGCTATACTCCCTATTTACTTTCTGAAATATTAGAATTTTAATTCCTACGCTTTTTACTCAAAATTTTAGTTTCCGAACATAAAAATATCTTTCACATAAGTTGACTGACCTTTTGCTTCACTCACTCTGATGTCTTCTCGTGACCCAAAACAGCTCTCCCTCGTTGACTATGTTAAAGGCTACTCATCAAAGCCCTCTCCGTTCTCCAGCTTCAAAACTATCAGCATACCAGCACCAATTCTCCAAAACGAGCCAAAGCCTCTTTTGACCAGTACTCGATTCAAACAGAACTCCAAAAATTCTCTGCTCTCCTTCTCACAATAATACAGAATCAAAGAGGTATTTCGTCTCAATTTGATCTGTCTCTCGTTCCACTTTTCAGCACTATTCTCCACTATCAAACAACCACCGGTACTTGCTAACTATCTATCCACGAAAACGTCGAACTGCTCCTCAGCGATGCCAATAACATAATATCTTCTTTTTCAAATTCACTCAACATTCAAACCATTTTTATCCTTCCAAATTGCCAAGAATCAGAAACATTTCTCTTTTCCATTCGACAAACAAACAGTCATTTTCAAAATTATTCCGACCATCCTAATTACTTTCGGGGAACCCTACAACATTTACTCGGGGTGAAACAAAGATATTAAAATTCCAAACTTTCTTTTAAACCATTTTTCTAGAAAATGATAATTACTTCTACCTGTGGATTCTATAGTTCCCGTAATAAACAATCTTTTTCCATTTTAAACCTAAATACATCGTTCTTTTCACTTTAATTATTCACAAAAGTCTTTAATGGTTCATCGGAAAGCTCATTAAAAAAGAAATCCACTTACATCCAAACTAAATTCTAATAAATATTTACAGATCAATATACAGGGTGTATCAAATTTATGTGCTCGCGTTATTTTAAAAAAATTTAATTTAATTTTCATTTTGCCTTTGATTGAGAAATTGAAAACACAATAATATATTAAGTATCGGGTTCAGAATTCCAAAATTTTTTTGGAGTATTGAGTCCAAGATTTTTCCAAAAGTACTGAAAATAAATATAACATATGTGGCAATTTTGAAAAGGTAGTTGAATGACCTTTAAAATGAGGTCTCACCGAAGCCCCCTTTCCAAGACTTTAAGGGTTGTGTTTGCCCCTGATAGAGGTTTGATGTAATTTAATTGAAAACTGGTCTACAAAATGTCCCCCATCACAAATAAATTTGACGTGTTTTTGCATATTTTTAGATTCTATATTTAGGGACAAATTATAGAGGATGGCACCTTTTCAAATTGACGCACTGTATAATTATTTAGTTTCTTGTAGAGGTTGAAACCGTCGTATTTTTTTGGAGGTTTCCTATTTCTTTACATGAGTTTTGGCTTGCTTAAAGTTTTTTTTACGAGTTTGTTGATTTCACGGTATTTATTAATATTTTTATTTTTATGTTTCCGTCGATCAGGACTAGAATTCCTGTGTCATCCACTCATCATTTATTGCCAATATTTTAGGTGTTTCAAAAGAATCCCTTACCACCTCTAAAATCGAATTTTGTAAGTCCAGCATTCGTTGATGGGTCTGTTTTCGTTTAGTATATTCGTTTTTTATTTTTAGTTTAGTATTTTTTATATTTTTTATTTATCTGCTGTGTATATTTTCAAATATCGAGGGGTTCGAGCGAAAACCTGATAACTAACAAAACCATTGTTTAGAGATAATCGCGATTAAAGATTTTAGGAAGTTTGAAGAAGATTTAAAATCGTCGTAAGACGTTTTATCAAATATTTGTTATAGCCAAATGGTAGAAAATTTAATGTTTAGTTATAATCATTTATTTTAAGTTTAATTTATAAAAACGTCTTTACAAAAAAATAAAACCTGATATTTATCGGGTTTTACCTCGTTGAATGAGTATAACATTTGACTTTATTGGTTTTTATTTTGAACTTTTTCAGTTATAAAATAAAAGTTAATTGTATATTATTCCAATAAAAATAAATTAATCCGCATTATTTTTAGAAAATTAAAAGGTAAAATGTGTCTTCTTCAGATTCTTCTCACATCATTACGTCTGGAATTCGATCTACGATATAATTACCGGTTTTTAAATTTGTTATTCAAGCATGCACCTCTTCTGGAAAATATTTTTTTGGCATATCTTTATCAAATCGGTTTTCTTTGCCTCACTTATTGGAAAGGTACTTTTATACAACTTTGGCAAATTGCCCGGAGTTGGTAAGATTATGGTGGCTTTTTGGGCTGAAATTTGTTTTAGCCTTTTAGGGCGTAGACTAGGAGTTTTGTTTTTATTCAAACCAATATCTTCTGATATTTTTATTAACTGGCTACCGTTTTCCGCTATTGTCCTCTTTAGAATATCATCCAGTAGGACCACTATTAGCTACAGCATTTATTATATCATTTGAGAATATACACACCGTTTTTTAAAAAAACTTTTGACACACTGGAATTCATTCATGGTAAGCTAGTGGAATGAAATATTTCTTACTAAATGTTCGTTCCTTTCTTTGGGAAGTTTTAGGGACAAGTCTAGTCCTAATTAGTTTAAAAGTTATATTGTACAAAATAAAAACATTTCTAGACTAACTACTACTACTAGTCTCCAGTAATTTCTACAGAGTTTCAATAGTCTTCAGACAACTTTTCAGTACACTTAAATTTAAATTTACTACAATTGATTTGCTGTGGTACCTTGGAAGCTCTGAGTTTGTTTTTCATTATAAATATAGCCCCATTCTAACCACTTTTACTGGGTTTTCGCAGGAAAAAAGTGTGCTGAAAATTAATAAACTATCGTAGTCTAAAATTCGTTATCGGATTTTCGCATGAATATATTTTGTCAAAATGAACAATTTTGTAATCTTCATCTCCGATAAAATTAATTATCAGTTTTTAACTTAGAAATATTTCTAATAAAATTAGTAACTTTATACAGGAAAAAGAAGATAAATGATTCTACGGGATTCTCACATTATAAATAAATTTACAACAAAGTATTTTTATCAGTAAAGTTATAATATGGGGTCGGTGTTCAAGGGCGGATCCAGGACCGATTTTCGGTAGGGGCCATGAACTTTTTTGGGGGAGGGGTACTGGGGGGTTTTGAGGTAATTTTTAAAAATTAGGGTTACAATGGTGAATTTAAGGCACTTTTCACACAATTTTGAGTGCCATAAAGACATTCAAAACTTAATGTTATTAAAGTATTATTAAAGTCAGTACCGATTCCTACACATTTCTTTGGATCCAAGTGCAGTTCTTTCAACAAGTTTAATACTATATTTCCCAATGCTTCTTCTGTGGGGACTTTTTCTTCCCATCTATCTTGATTATCACTAATAATTTTTATATTCTCATACGCGTCAATGAACTTGACAAAGTATTTACGAATGTTGTTATTGTGTATGTATCTCAAATTCAGAGAAAGCTGTTCCACGTGATATACATCGGTCGTTTCGTCAAATGTCACAAAATAATAATTTGCAGTTTGAACTTGATTCATTATTTCTTTAATTATGTCTTCACCACAACATGTTATCAATTGATTTTGACTGGTGCTCTTAATGTATGTTGCGCGGGAAGATGCTGTGGTTAGTTGTTGTTTAAGAGTCTTATCTCCTGATGCGATTTTAAACCTTAACAATTCCCCTCATTTCTACGTCCAGCATCTTCATCCAGAAGCAGAAGGCCTCTTAGAGGAATATTTTGTCGACCTAAAACCACTATACGCTCTACTATTTTGGTCGTAGTCTTTCTCTATTTTCTTGTATCTGTTTAGATCTCTGAGAGTCTATCTGATCAATGACTGACTTTTGCGGGTTGCGATAACGTTGTAAAAAATCCAGCCCAACCTGAACGCACTCCTTGTAGTATGATGTTTTTATGGGTTTGTATGGCTCCGTCTTTGGCCTTGAGTTTGGCGAAAGATGTTAAAGATTTCATGACAAGGCTTTCGACTTGTGACCCTTTTATTATGACCATACTTTTTACTAGAAAAATAAAACGCAATACTTGCAAAACAATCCGTTTTTAATGTGCGAAAGTATGTACCAAACAACTGCTTTGTTCTAAGTGCTGGTGACCCAAGTAACGCTTTATTTCTTTTTTATTCTTCGTGTGTACAGAATATGGAAATTGATACGATTTTTATGGCTGTCAAAGCTCGTTCTAACAGTTGGCGCTTTGTAAAATTATCAACATTTTGATTTACAAAACATCCTATGTCAGTGTTAAAGCTCCCGTTACTGCTTTTATTCAATTTTAGCCCAGAAGACATGTTTATCCTCTGTTTTGTATATATTATATGTGTGTTTGAAACTAAAAACATATGAACTGCAAATATTTAATTTTTAAATTTTTTAAATTTTTTAAATTTTAATTTTAATTTTTAAATTCTCGGAGGGGGCCATGGCCCCCATGGCCCCCTCCCTGTATCCGCCCTTGTCGGTGTTAATTGAAAATATGAGTTAACGGTTTTTACCATGTTTGGTTTTTTTCAGTTACTGTGCTTAAAAATGTTAATATCAAATAAAAACATTTACCAGTGGTAGGAGACGTGTTTTTACTACAGCAGAAATAAAAATACCGGATTTAATCATTTTGGTATTTATCGGGTTTTCGCTCGAACCCCTCGATATATTGTATATTTTCATATAAATAACCTTAAGTGACTGAAGCAAAATATGTTTAAAAAGTTTTTTGAAAAATTCTGAGTATACGTTTCAGAGATCACACGATTTCTGTATATAACAATTGTCACATGATCTTCATGTCAGCGTGAGGTAACGTCGAAATTGCATTGTTTTATGTAGGGAGGTGACGACAAAAAGTTGTCAACTGTATAAAAGCATCAGATGGGAGTGTTTGTTGTGTTGGAATTCGCCAATGGTAGAGAGAACGCTATCAAAAGTAATAAAACAAATGTTGGAGATCGCTACCGTGGAGTGTTTGCCATTGGCCGGCTCGTTGTTTCGCTGCCACAACGACTCTTCGGCGTTCTCTTTCAGACTTCCCTATTTCTATGCCGATTCAATTCGAGAGATTCGAGCGCGACTGCAAACACCGTGACATGTTCCGTGACTTACCGGTCCGTGGACTTTTCAATTATTGCCAGAGACGGATCTGCTCCTTATGTAGATCCATTAAAAACATGCAAAGAAGGTGTATTTCTCTTGCAATAATATTACACTCGATTTGGAGATGCATGATAGCATAAACATGAAACTATGTTAAAACAAGCCTCAGAGAGAGGCCTCAGGGTTATGAGACATGAAACTATGTTAAAACAAGCCTCAGAGAGAGGCCTCAGGGTTATGAGAGAGACCTCAGGGCATCTATCAGAACCTCTATATTGGTTCCAAAATTGTTTTGTATTTATACTTCAAAATTTCCTCCTAATTTTCTCTCTTGTAATCAACACTATTTTGGTGATGACACTAAGATCTACTTATCTTCTAAGCTTGATGAGTTTAAACAGGCAGTGGCAGCAATTAATTATGATTTAGAAAGAGTATCTCAATTTTCTTCTAGCCATTGTCTTCGTCTAAATAACAACAAACCTTTGGTCCAGTGACACAAAGAGAAATATTTCTCCTTGTGTCACTGGCAAAATGAGCAAAATCTCTTCTCTTCGCAAAGAGATTTTGCTCAGATAATCACCATTGATAATTCTTCAGTAGAATTTAACAACTGTAAAAATCATACGTTTACCTTTAGATCAAAACTTAAGATTTGGTGAACATAGACAAAAGTGTTTGCAGAAAAGATATTAAAACCTGAAATTTTTTATCCAATCTCCTCATATTTTGACTAAAGCCTTAAACAATTGCTGTGTGAAGGCAACTGTAAAAAACATAGACTTACATATAAATCAAACTTGTTTCAGAAAAGTGCTGACAGTTTGTCTTGTGCAAAACATGTTATTCAAAATTTTTCCATTGATAGATATATACCCTGTATTGTCAACTCTTACATTGGCAATTTGATAACAATATAAATTAGATATTTTTTTCATATAACGATTATAAATATTATTGTTTTTTTACTATATCTACAATCTTTTTATGTTGAACCTTTTCAAATGCCTTTTCAAAGTCTTCAAAACATAAGTTCATACTCTGATTCATGTCCATACATGTCTAGCTATAATTTTTTTTCAGATCTTCTATTTTCTTACATCTGTCAGAGAGGCACCTCTCTTTTCCCTCTAGAATTTTCTTTCTCATGTTTTCTTGAATTTCTTTATTTTTATTCAGGTGTTTTGCTTTATTTTTTCTTTATTCTTCCATGAGTTGAAGAATTTTTACTGTTATTCAAGGTTTTCTTTTTTATCTTTAAGTGGTTTAAGGGTTTCTTTTCCAACTTACATAAGATTATGATTGGTCAATAGGTACAGTTTCTGCATTATCTTCATTAACTTTTTTTCGTTTATTTTAAAGTTTGTTTCCGCATATGTGTTGTCTTAAGCCGTTTTGTATTCGCGATTTTCTTGGAGCTAGAGATCTTCAACCTTTAGTTTCAATCTCATCGACAAAACAACCTGGTTGTGATCGGAAGATATGTCCGCTCATTGATAACTTTTGGATTTTTTTGGATATTCTATATCTTCTATTGATGATACTACAATGATGATACTATAATAAATTTAAATTCTGACTATTTTGTGTTTATTGCTAGCTGGTGACCTCTATGTGTATAATAGATACGTTTGGGAAGTTTGGACAAGGTATTTGCAATTATGAGTTCCTTGATTCCACAGAAATTAACCAGTCTTTCTCCACGTTTATTCCTCCCTCTCGTCCATATCTTCTTCTTCTTCCACAAGGAATTCTGTTTGTTCATTGGCAGATTGATACTTCTATGGAAGGTCATTACATCACCTACCACTCGATATAAGATCCTCAAGCAATATTTTTGTATTCCGAAAATCAATTAAAAAGTTTTTATTATCTAAGTGTTACTATAGTGTCTAGGAATTTTTTGAGGACAGTTGGTAGTTTTTTTATTACGGAAATTTTATAATTAGTATTATAATGTATCTTGTACTTTGTTTGTGCTATGTCATGTTGCGTTTTATAAATGTAACTCATTTTAAAAAGGATAAATTTCTCTCTCTCTCTCTCTCTCTCTCTCTCTCTCTCTTTCTCTCATCTTTTGTGCGGCATACTTCTTCTGCCGATTGAGGATAAGATTGAGGATCTTACTATTGACACTAATGATTGATTTTGAGATTCCTGATTTCAGTCTGTATTTCTTTTGATGTAAATAAATAAATTGTTAAATTGGTATTTGTTGGAACATTGAATCAGTTTTCCACTTCCACTTCGTCATCTGGTTCGCTGTTCGTTAGTATGAAAACCTTAGCGAACGAATACAAACAGAACAAAATGAACGAACAAAATTTAAATCATCATAAATATTAGAAAAGTTAATTATTACACAATCATTTATTATAAGCAACATCTATATATGTAACTTAATTCCTCTTTGGAATTTTGGAACCTCTCTTAAGGCCTGAATCAGATCCTGTTGACTTTTTTAATTACATAACATAAATAATGGCTACCTTCGGCTTAGTTAGAGCAACGCCGATGCTACTACCTACCTTCTGTTTCGTGATTCGTGGTGTTTGTTTCTCTTGCTCGTTGCCATCTTTGTCTGCGACTTATGGGATTTTTCTTTTCATTTTTCATTGTTTTCAAATACAATACAATAGTGCCTATACGCCTGGCGATTGAGTTATGAAATCTGCGTGTCTGTAATGTTGCATTTAGAGGTCGTAATGTAAAGGGTAAAAACATTTCCCAAGAAAGAAAAAGCGTTTAGTATAAAACTAGTGTAGCGAGTGATTCGCTGTAACAGCTTGAATAATTTGATTTTATGTATTAGCTTGTTTAAATCACAAGCTTGCATCTTCCTTGATTGGCTTGAAGATATAATTAGTCCATTCTTTCGCGGCTTTTGCTCAAGATTTTAAAGAACCTTTGCGACTGACTTTAAAATATGCATAGGAAACATGTCAAAGAAAAAAGTTATATAGTTTCGATGTGTGATTTTACCCCAGGGGTAAGTGTCACCCCTTCTAGGGGGTGAAAATTTGTGACCTTTAAATACCTTTCGAAATCGGTAGAGAATTCAAATTTAAAAATAACTCGAAAAATACATTTTAAACAAAAAGTCAAAAGGAAAAAAAGAAACCTTTAAAAATAACAAATAAGTTTTTTTTATATACAGAGTGGGCCAAATAAAAGGAGCCACCCCGATATTTGGCAGTATTTATTAGATTTTAAGAAAATAAAAAAACAGGTCAATTTTTGATCTAAGGGGGACACATTTTTACGGTACAAACATCTGTCATTTGTCAACTCCCTCCCTTCCACTTCCCCCACCTCTTATTTTTAAATAGGGAATAGGGGTCGTGTGCTAGCTCATTTAAAAGGTTATTCAATTCTCTATTCAGTAATATTAACATTGACATAAAAATTTATACAGGGTGTCCAAGAAAAATTATTTTAAATTAAATTAATTGACACAAAAAGAAGAATGCATGTAATTTATTTAACTCAGAATAC
This sequence comes from Diabrotica virgifera virgifera, assembly GCF_917563875.1. Classification (NCBI taxonomy): domain Eukaryota; kingdom Metazoa; phylum Arthropoda; class Insecta; order Coleoptera; family Chrysomelidae; genus Diabrotica; species Diabrotica virgifera. The sequence goes on along the minus strand of NC_065443.1, from coordinate 15,866,269 downwards.
ATTCTACTGCTGATAAAAAAACAGAAAACAATGTTTATTTAATAAATAAACACTGTTTGTTGCTTAAATTCAATATTCAACCTACCAAGAGGCAGATGGGTGGAAGCTTGAACATTAAAATTAAGCAAAAAGCAGTGTCTATTTATCAAAAAACATTTTTTTCTATTTTATGTCAGCAGTAGAATGTGTTCTGAGTAAAATAAATTACATACATTCTTCTTTTTGTGTCAATTAATTTAATTCAAAATAATTTTTCTTGGACACCCTGTATACATTTTTAAGTCGATGTTGATATTACTGAATAGAGAATTAAATAACCTTTCAAATGAGCTAGCACACTACCCCTATTCCCTATTTAAAAATAAGGGGTGGGGGAAGTGGAAGGGAGGGAGTTGACAAATGACAGATGTTTGTATCGTAAAAATGTGTCCCCCTTAGATCAAAAATTGACCTGTTTTTTTATTTTCTTAAAATCTAATAAATACTGCCAAATATTGGGGTGGCTCCTTTTATTTGGCCCACTCTGTATATCGCGGCCATACAAACCGAGTTACAACCTGATAGTCCACAGTACATCGTCCTTTTTGGAAGATGATTACGAGAGTCTTAAAAACGTCTTAACTGCTTCGTTTGAACGAGTCTACCACTTTCTGAAAAATTTCAGAGTGCAGGTTGGACGCGTTTCCGCGTCCCGCGTCATATTTACGTTGTCGGACTAACGAAACGGGGTTGTAAATTTGTCGGACAAGAGATTGACAATCATTATTAATTAAACATTTTAAGTACTTTAAATTAAAAATTAAGAGTTTTGTAATAACAAAATCGTAGAGTCCGACACCCGCAAGATGACAGATGTCACTTTACCGCGGTAGTTTTGTTATTAAAAAACTCTTAATTTTAAGCACTTCTATTTAATTAATAAAGATTCCATCTCTTGTCCGACAAATTTACAGCCGCGTTTCGTTAGTCCGACAACGTAAATATGTTAATAACTCGGAACAGCGTCCAACCTGCACTCTACAATTTTTCAGAAAGTGGTAGACTCGTTCAAACGAAGCAGTTAAGACCATTTTTATGACTTCTGTTCCAAAAAGGACGATGTACTACGGACTATGATGATTTATTTGAATTAAACTACAATCGAAATTTTACGATCAAGTTACGTTAAAAAAAGATGTTTTTCAAAAAAATATTGACAATATTTTTAAAGTAGAGAAAGACCAAAAAGTTACCTTACAAAAATGGCTTAACGAACCATATAATCAAGCTGCTGAGCAGAATTTCCTAAACCAAAATAGCAAAATATAACAGCATATCCAGTTACACCTTAAAGACCATACTCCGCTTCAAAATCAGAGCCACCTTATTTATCAACTTTTTTGTCTCGAATTTGATCGACAGTATATAGGGCAAACATCGCAGTGGTTGACAGAAAGAATAAAGCAGCACAAAAGTTCTTGTGCAGCAGTACACCATTCCATCACAACAGTACACACATTTAATTTATCATATATCCAGTTTTTATACACAGAAAATAATTGTAAAAAAGATTATTATTTCTCGAAATGTACCACATACCTACACAAAAATAAAAATTCAATTAATAATAAAACAGATACAAGCAAGCTGAGCGACATTTATTGCAATATTTTAAAAATAATATTAGTTATTTATTAACAAGAAAATAGTTATTTATGTACCTACCAAGTCAGTAGAGTTACTCTTTATCGAACGAGTCTGATATTATGAGCAGAGAGAGTATAGCGAGCGAGGCGAATAACAGACGAGTTCGATAAAGAGTCTTTACTGACGTGGTTCATACCAAATTTTATCGCCAACAATTTGATATTGGTTTTAAGTTTTAACACTTACTTACAATTTACAATTTAAGAATTTTTTAAATTTTTGACGTAAGTAATGAAAATTTCATGACAGTGATGACAGGAGAGATGATTTTCGTACGATCAGCGCTCTCGATTTTTAATCGATATTTATTTATATTGAATAATTACTAAATCGGTAAAGTTTTGATTTATTTTATATGAATATAACTACAAAATACTTCAGAATTTCACTTTTTGACATAAATTTAATTAAAATGTCGTAAATTTTGTACGATATTTGTAATAATTAAAGTAAATAAATTGTAAGTTATCTCAAATAAATAATCGATTACTGCCATCGATCACTTACATTCAATTTCGATTAATCGCGGCAGGTAAAATAAAATTCTTCTTTCAGTACAATAAAGTGTTACTTTACTGCCGCAAACGAGGACAAATGAGTACAATAATGAATGACTTTAGTGACGGCTGGCGATAAAATATTTAACAGTTAGCTCGATAATGGAACTCTTATCCCTTAATATAGATGTCTGTGAAAAAAAAGATACCTCACTCTGAAGCAAAATTATTGATATAGTTAGGTAAACGTTACATAGCCATTGTAAACGTTGCCAGTTTTACCGCCACATAGTTGTGTAATTAATTACGTAGTATGGAATTAGAAAAAAGAATACCTTTGAGCCAACCTCCATAATCGTCGTAAATAGTTTGAAACAGTCTGTAATACTAGGGAAAATATCGCACGGACGTAATTTATTCTTGTATGCCGTACAAGGAAAACTCTTTAGGAAGCAAAAGAAAAATTTTAATACGGAAAAAAATGGAAATGCGTTGATAAGTGGATTTTTTGTCGGCGCCAGTACGACACGATTATGAGGACGTCCAGAGAGGTACTTTATAAAGTGTTAGCGCAGGGATTTGCAATTCAAGAGCTCGTCAATTAATGATACAAAGCGGCTTGGCCTCGTAAAATTATCATAGGCACGAGTGAAGAAGAAGGTTGAACATAATCAATTAGAATCCGTAATAGCAGCGTTCTCATCGTACACTTTGAGAGGAACCGAGGAAGAACTTCAATAGTGCATTCAGCACAAAAGAACGTGATTAGAACTCATCATACATATTTATGGTATCGGTTGGTGATGGACGGGTGCGACTTTTTTCGATTCAGTGACATAAAAATACCGCTACAAGAATTTTTACCAAGAAAATCACATATATCTTTTGTTAGATTAATATTAATGATTACTGTTAAACCCTAAGTAAGCCATATTTCTTTTCTTTGAAGAGGCAGCTGTCTTTAACGAAGTTTAGCTCATCACTATGACTATCATTTATTATAGCAATTTTAACTATCGACGGTGCTCCTTGAAAGTCTTTTTTTTTCGTCACTCTTTCTGTTCCTCTTTCTTTTTCACTGCCCAACATGCAGTTCCGTACATCATAGCCGGTCTTATGGCTGTTTTATAGAATTTTCCCTTCAACTTCATTGGAATTTTTCTGTAACACAACACACCACTCGCTTGCTTCCACTTCATCCATCCAGCCCTAATTCTACTGCATGCATCTTCATCTATTTCTCCATTACTCTGTAATACCGATCCTAGGTACTTAAAACTATTGCTTTTCACAATCATTTCACCATCCAAAGATACCATTTTATTTGTAGTAACTCCATCTTTTTCACACCATTCATAATTTTTACTACCATTACTCTTATATCATCTAGCCATCTCTTTTGAGGTCTTCCCATGCTAATTTCCGTCCTCCTTGTCTTCATTTAGGATTCTTCTTGTCTACCTTTACGTGTTACCGGACTAGTGCCATTCTATTTTTGATGTTTCTTCTAGGATATTTCTTAAAAATGTCTTCTAGTCTAGAGCATGAGTGAATATTTTGGAAGACATGGTCTTTGGTTTTTGTGCTTCAGTCCAGCTTTATTTGCATGGTGGCATTTTAATTTATGTTTTTAATTAAGTTTGTGTATCTTGAATCTTGAATTCTGACTACCTGTGGTTTGCAGACGACATAGTCCTTATTGCTGACCGGATAGATCATCCCTTCCAACTTCTCCAAGACCTTCAGAGCTCTTATACGAGAATTCGCCTTAAAATTAACTTTTCCAAAATACAATATATGACAAACCTTGTACTGGCCAAAAAAACCTCATTTACCAATATCTGGGACATGGGATTAAATCAGGAAGAGACAATCAAACAACAGAGTTTAACATAAGAATAGGACTGGCATGTGTGGCTTACGGAAAACTGAGAGAAGTCTATAGGTCAGAAATTCCCATGTACTTGAAAAACAAGATCTTTGATCAACATGTACTCCCAGTTCTAACGCATGGAGTAGAAACATTGACCGTTATCGGAAAAGTAAACAATAAAATACAAGTGGCACATAGAGCAATTGAGAGGTCAATGTTGAATATATCCCTGATAAACAGAGTATAAATTAAAATAGGAGAAAACTGGTATTACGTACGCAGTTAAAAGAATCGCAACGCTGAAATGGAACTGGGCGGGACATTTTGCCGGTTTCAAAGATGAAAGATAGACCAAGAAAGTTTTAGAATGAAGACCTAGACACGATACTTATCATAATCGAGGATGTTATCGAATAAGGTGGAGAGACGACATTGAAACACTGTACATTGGAGACCACGCGACAGTTGTAGTAGCGGAAGACCACAAAAACGATGGCTAGACGACATCAAGCCAAAGTGGGGAGAAACTGGCACCAAACAGCACAAAACAGCGAAGAGTGGAGAGCTCATGGGGATGCCTTTGTCCAGGAGTGGATGCGAACATGTGACGGGTAGTTCTTTCGAGACGACAGACTCAGTAAAACACCGGTTAAAACAAAATAAAATCCACGAGGAAAATAAACTTCCTGTAGCTGGCTGCATACCATAAATCACAAAAATACTAGATTTGTTGTCAAAGGTATATTTGAAAATACCCTAAATAAGGGTCACAATAAGGCAAAGCGTTTTCGGATTAAGAAATCCATCATCAGTGTTCTAAAAACTTAATTTTAGGGACTCTAACAAGAAGTAAAACCACTTCTATGTAAATTGGTATATTTATTAAAACTTAAAAATCCCAATGGATTGAATAAAAATGTCCAATTCAGAACGTTTTCAGACCTATCGGTCCATCATCAGTGAATGTGCATACTTGCTAAATAGCCCCAGAACCAAACAATGGTTGAATTTAAAATTCAATTTACATTATTTAAAAATAATATTAAACAGGCTAAACGCCGATGTTACAGGATATTGCCTATGGGAACATGGTGAAACCCTACCAAAACCTCAATCAACCATCTTAGGCCAACTTTGACTATAAAGTCATATCTTTATAGTCAAAGTTGGCCTAAGATGGTTGATTGAGGTTTTGGTAGGGTTTCACCATGTTCCCATAGGCAATATCCTGTAACATCGGCGTTTAGCCTGTTTAATATTATTTTTAAATAATGTAAATTGAATTTTAAATTCAACCATTGTTTGGTTCTGGGGCTATTTAGCAAGTATGCACATTCACTGATGATGGACCGATAGGTCTGAAAACGTTCTGAATTGGACATTTTTATTCAATCCATTGGGATTTTTAAGTTTTAATAAATATACCAATTTACATAGAAGTGGTTTTACTTCTTGTTAGAGTTTTTAACTATATGGTATACAGCCAACCTAGGGAACCTCCCTTTTAGTTTAATTTTAGGGCTTTTAGAACAATGATGATGGATTTCTTAATCCAAAAACGTTTTGTCTTATTGTGGACCTTATTTAGGGTATTTTAAAATATACCTTTTACAACAAATCTAGTACTTTTTAAAACAAAATAAATATATTCAATGTAATTGTGTACAGATCAAAAATAAAAATTACATACAATTCTCTTTATCGTCCCGTTGCAGCGAAGTCCTCCCCTGGATAGACGTCTGCAAAAGAAAAGCAAAATTAATAACAAAACGAAATATCCTTACACCTCACTGCAGTGTAAGTTGTAGAACAGTCACGCGATTAAAATATATAAATTTATCGGGAGCACGTTCACTTCATTTGCTACCATTTAATTATGAGCCTGCGAACTGACACGTCAGTACTGTGTCTCTCTACTCAGGTCAGTCTGCCTTGCTCACCTCGCTTGGCTGGTAGTAGAGCCCAGAGCTGTCGCTTCCAGACTGGAAAATCTCGGTTCGCTGGCCTCCTTAAGTATCCCTCTGCCTTAGAATTTCACCATATTCGATAAAAATATCGATATTGTATTGCTATCGTATCGAAAACCAATACGATACCGATACAATACATACCTTAGCAATATTAATGTCGATACGATATTCATTATCTCAAATCAATACAATACTCTTGTATTGTCGATACGCTTGACCCGATATTATTGAAAATATCGATATCGAGAAAAAAAAATAAAACGCCACAGTTGTTTGATTATATTTTGTGGAATAGGTATTTAGATCATAATTATTTATTACATAAAAGTATAAGTGATCTGCAACCCAAGCATCAGCTGTTATAATATTTTACACTTAAGTGCATGAACTTGAAATTCTTGAGAGTGAGTAAATGTCTGTTATGATTACACTGTTTATATAATGTGGCACTTGTGGCAATATTATGGAAGTAAGTGATGATGACTCAAAAATAATTTTTAACAAATACTGAATTACGATTTATTCCGAATCTCTGGGGATTTCCCTATTAGTCCAAGTAATGAAGCTTAAAATAGGACAAAACCTCGCAATTTTTACAGAATGGATCGATTTGCTTGAAAATTTGAGAATAAGTAGTGGATAGTCCAAGGATCAAAATCTATATGATGAAGAAACGCGCTTTTATCATGGGGGTGGTTGCCACCCCATCTGGGGGTGGAAATTTTTTATTATATTTTGACCAAAAAAGTTAGTAAAAACATTCATTCTAAGCAAAAAACGTTCTATATATTTTTGTGATAAAATTAATAGTTTTCGATTTATTTGCTATCGAAAATGTTAGTTTTATATCGAAAAAATCAATGTTTTTGATAAGTTTTTTGCTAATAACTCCACAAGTTTTCGTTTTATCCAAACAACTTTACTTAACAAAAATGTACCTTTTGAAAAAATAAACAAAACCGTTTTTTTTTTAATTTTCTTTATGACCAATAGTAATCGAGCTATACTTTATTTTATGATATCTCTTCTTCGTCAAATGCTAAATATTGTAGTTTCAAAGTCAAAAGGCGGGAAAACTATGCATTTTTCGAGGATAACTTGTTAAAACTAATTTAAAGTATTTAAAAATATCTATCTCCAGAAATAGAAAAAAAGTCTCTAGCTCAAAAATTATGTGACTTATAATGAAAAGTCACCTCTTTTCGAGGCTGAGGATTTTTAAAAGATTTAATAATAATATACTTATAGATCTTATACAAACCTACAAAATTCTTTTTTACCAAACTTTCTAAGATAAAAAATAAAAAAGTTACGGTTAAAAAATCAATATATTTTTTTGAAAAAAATTTGAAGCATAATAATGTAAGTTAGCGGTGTTTTTAGTCATTGGCCTTATTCATTCTTCTTTATTTATGTATTATTAATAGATTCTAGAAGTTTGAGTGGCTTAAAATCATTAGTTGAGATACGAAAAAATGTTTAAATATGAAATTGTTGGTTATTTAATTCCCAAGAACTTGGTTTGAAAAATTTTTTCTACGGCAAAAATTGAGTGAATCGTAATGGTAGGGGAGCAAAGTATGCTAAATGTGCAGTCACTCGAGCGTTATGGGGACCTACTGGGTTGTGAAGAGTAGGTCCTAAAACCAAAAAAAATGAAGTAAAGTTTTCCATTTTAGTAAGCGCTTGCCATTTTTTAATTTAATTTTCCATTTCCAACAATCGTTTTTTCCGATTATAACGCCATGTATGATTTTGGACCTTGGACTATCCACTACTTATTCTCAAATTTTCAAGCAAATTGATTCATTCTGTAAAAATTGCGAGGTGGAAAGCTTCGGTTTCTGGACTATAAATATATTTTCAAAAGTAGTTTTTAAACAATACAAAATTAGTAAGTATTTGTCGACTTTCATAGAAGCATTCAGCCATATTCAATCTTTATAAGAATATACATATAAGTTATAAGCAATGTTCGTAATATTTTTAGAATAATGTCCATTTGCCAAGCATGTAAAAGTGGGCATAAAGGGCCTACACAGCTCAGATGTATAATCCTTTTTATGTCGATATTTTATCGAGTATTGTATCGATATCGTATCGAAATCAATATCAATACGATATTTTTATAAGAAAGTATTGCCGATATCGATACTCGATACGATACTTAATTGGCATAACCAATACAATACTCAATTCTTAAAAAGTATCGATATTGTATCGTATCGTGAAGCACTACTCTCCTGTGCTGTTTCGGAGAAGTGGAAATGAGTGGGGTATCTGCGCGGGTTGTGGAACTCGTACGGTCCTAGCTGTCAGTGCGTGCTCGCAGCGTATCATTACAAACAGGCTGAAGAAGAAGAAAAAGAAAAAGAAGAAGAAGAAGAAGATGTTCAGCAGTGGACATAAAACGGATAATGATGATGATTATCTTGAATCTATCCGTGATTTTTCTAGAGATTCTAGCACAGCCCATAATTCTATGGAGTCGAATGCTTTTTGAAAACCCACAAATGCCATATGAATTGAAACGTTATATGTCGTGCTACATTTTTCAATTAGTGTTCTTACGGTGTAAGTGGTCTATAGTACTAAAATTTTTTGTCGTTTGTGGGTACGTTTTCACACATCTTCTATTTGTGTAATGTATGACATTCTTCCACTAATTTCTCTGAAATCCATGACTGCATGGACTATAAGCCATGTTTCTTAGGTTTTTACTGATTTTAGATGCAGTTCCATTTTGCCTGCTTATTTTCTCCGCAATAATATAGCGTTAAGTTTTATGTTATATTTTTCCCTCATCTTTCCGTCTTATTTCTAGTGCATATTTTCTCATCTTTTGGGGTAAATCCTGCATTTTCCCATTTTTCGGTTCCGAAAAATACCGTTCCAAAATAACGGCTCGAGTAATGTGCCACTCATCATCCATATTTATGGTATCGGTGTTTCCGCAACTAGTGAACGTTCCCAGCAGAAGCAGCAGCATCAATCGGAGAAAACAAAAGGGGATCTTTGTTTTTTCAATCCAATCTGCATTTCATTAGTGATTTGTCGTAATATAATCAAGGCTTTCGAAGACTCCGGCTATGCTGCTGATATAAATATCTGCTTGAATAAATCGGACCCGGTATTAATTAAGTCGGGAATATAAGAGACGAAAATCGGGGAACATCCACTTCTCTATATTGATCAGACGACATCTCGATATTGAAATCTTCTCAATCATTCGAGACACAAAAGAGAATGGGAAAGAACGTATGTAACAAGTTTTCAGTAAAAGTTCATTGTCTGATACCGATGGGCAAAAAATACAATGTTTTATCCCAAAAATTTAACTGATTCTTATTGGGACCGTGCAAGTTCGGCAAATCGACACCTGGTTTCTACGCTCAGCAACATTATTTGCACTTTTAATTATATTGGCCATTACATTAGTCCTGGTTACTGGATAAGGCCATAGTAAAAAAAGAATGTGTGTGTACTTTGTACGCACGTAAGAAGATATTCTTCTATTATATAGGTAATTTAAACGAAGTAAATATACTTAACAGGTTATTTGTGTTTTATTTAAAAATTAAACTAACTTTCTTATCTACCACTTTCAAAAAATTTTTATTAAAATAACGAAAAATAAAAAAAAGTATGAATCGTCCAGGATTAGAACCCGCGACCTTCCGTGTGCTTCCGTTCTCTGTCCCACCTCTCTGCCAACTACGCCATCGAGCCACTTGAATTGACACGTAAGTTTCGGATATAATTACACAACACGGCGACAAACTGTAAAAATGTTATGCCTACATATTTTATTATTTTACTACAGGGAAACACAAATCCAAAAACACAAGAATTATAATAAATAATACATTTCCTAAAACCACTAATATATTCTTTTAATGACTTATTTGTACGGTTACAGATACATACATACCTATCTTGAAAGATTAGCAATGAACTACATACTGTCAGAACTATATACTGTCAGTGTGCGCAGGCGCGTGGTTCATGTACAATTTTACCCTCAATCGATTCGCCGCTAAATAAGAATATCTTCAAAAAAAAAAAGAAAAAATAAGATTTAGATTATGTTATTAAAACGTAAACAATTGTATGTAGTAAATAAAATTAGATATTAAAATGCAGTACTGCAAGCAAAATACAATTGATTAAATTTACCTTTATATAATAATTGCATATTATATCAATATTGTGGAGCAATATATAATTTTTCTTCTTCAATGACAGTAGGTATGAAATATACGTAAATTTGACAATTTCAATTGACAATATGAATTATTTAAGAAAGTTGCAATATTTCTCCGCTATTCTCGCACGATCGTTTCTCGTATACCCTCCAAGTACTCGCACACCGTGAATAGTACATAGTACTTTTTTTTACACTGAATCAAAAGTGATCAGTTTTTTTTCTAACATGTATGGTTTTCTTGTGATAGGCAAAAACAAATACCACATTTGATTACCTATTTGCAACATTAAAATGTGATTTTTAGTGATTTTCTTGAATATTATACTCCTCACATCCTTTTTGACATAACTAAAACCTTTTAAGTGTTCAGCTGTAGTCAGCTAGCATTCTCGGACTCTATTATCTTCGGTATCAATTTTCTATACTAATATCTTGATCGAAACGTTCTTTATGTTTATCACTAACATCTCCAAGATTTTGTAGGAAACAGTAAAGTGATTTTAAGAGACATGTTGCAGCTCAAATCAGTGTAGACTTTCAGCATAATGTTTTGACATATTCCTTGTAGTTGTTGTCTCCATGGTTTTCCAAGAAGTTTTTAACCACATTTTTCAAATAGGTCCATGCTCTTATTTTAAGGTTGTTGAGTCTGCTTTCGAAATTATTAACCTTTATCAAATCTCGTACTTGTGGACCTACAAAGATGCCACCTTTGATTGTCGCATCACTTTCCGATCTTTTCACCTCCGAATAACTAGTTATCGGGAAGTTTATCTTGCAGATTACATGTCAAGTGAATCTTTCAGATAAACTTCCCGATAACTAGTTATACGGACGGAGGTGAAAAGACCGGGCCTAAATCTAGTAAACTTTTCTTTTATGAAACTTCAATGTGTCTTATAATATTTAATTATTAAAAAAGTTATGGCTTACAAACTGGATATCCGAAAATCTGTGTACAATGTATTTGGATGGTTACTAACATAAACATTGTAAATTTGTATAGAGATCAAAATGTCGCAGTTTCGAGCAATTATAAAACCAAAGCTGAATCCGAATAAGGTAAACCATGTGTAGATTTTCTAAAAAGTGAATGGCTTAAAGCACTGAGTAATGCTCAATCAAATAGGTTGGTGGTAGCCGTAAAAGACCAACTAGGAAATTAGGTATCAGACCTACCATGCTCATTAAAGTACCAGGATAGGTTACTCTGTTATCTGTTTCAATACTAATGAGCACAAATAAGAACTAGGCACCGAGTCTTGGTTCAGTTATACTTTCAGATGTTTATCAGTCTCTTCCACACATCTTCCAACACTAGTTTTTACTGTCTCTGACATGTCTCTCACAATATTCACATATTCATTGGGAACTCCTTTCTTATTAAGTGTCTACCAGAGATTATCTTTCGAGGAACTCATATACATATATACCTCGTCCAATTTACTTACCGTTGCACGTCATTCGCGCCATAGCCTGTGACACGATACCAACACGAAATATCTAGGCGGTAGGCGTGTTCCCCTTTAGAATAATTTTGATTCTAAAAAAAGAACACACCCACCGCCTAAATATTTCGTGTTGGTATCGTGTCACAGGCTATGGCGCGGATTACGTGCAACGGTAAGTAAATTGGACGAGGTATATGCTTTTTTAATATTAATGAATACCATAAGAGCGCTCGCTTCTTTATTCATGTATTTTTCCATCAGCTATCTTGTAATGAAAATTGAAAAATCATCTACCTAAATGAAATCCTAAGGGACCGTTCAAGTATTACGTAACGCAGGTTAGGTGGGGGGTAAAAAATCTTCAAAAATTGCGTTACGCAATAGTTAAACTTCCATAAGAGTGCGTTACGTAGGGGGAGGAGGGGTTAAAAATCTTCAAAAATCGTGTTACGTAATACTTGAACGCTCCCTAACAGAGCAGATAAAGCACTTCTGGCCACAACCGACACAATGGGTGGCTGTCCCATGTAGCAACTTTAGATCTACCTCATCATCCAGCCTCAAAAGTCCACTGCTGAACATAGGCCTCCTCCCCTCGTTTCCAACCCCATCTATCCTGTGCCGCCCTCATCCAGTTTTTATTTACCTTTCTTAAGTCGTCAGTCCTTAGATCTACCTAGCAGATTTCAAAAGTTATAGCCCTTCTGAAATCTGGAAAAAATCCCAAACTACCGAAAACCTACCTTCCGATATCCCTGCTATACTATGCCATATGTATAAATTATATGTACTCCACATTTTTAACGGCATCTATGAACAATTAGATGCACAGTAATTATACAACAAGCAGGCTTCAGGCCAAGTAAATCCTATCCTCACCTACAGAAGGGATTTGAGTAAAGAGAGATAGTGGGGGTAGCCTTGGTAGTCCTCAGACTGGAATATACACTACACCACAAAACTCTGCTATCTAAGATCTTTAACACTGTGCCTGACTGCAATCTGGTGAAGATCATTAGCGTTCTTACCCTATACCTATTACACGAACAACCAGCCAATGGACTCCCAAGATAACAGCTTTGTGTACGCTGTTATTTTGGTATTGCTGTAAAAGGGAAAACCTCGCACAGAGAGTGGCGTCAATGGAAAAAGTTTTGAACCTTTTGGTGAGAAATGCGTTTCACAACAAAGTCGTTTACTGTTCTTGCATTTGTTCAATTTTTCTGTGGTTTACATCAGTAGTTTTCTTTGCCATTTTGCAGCAGTTAGTGTACTATTTGATCTCACGTTCACGTTACTGCGCACGACTGTCAGTACTACTGCACTGTGCATCATGTCCATACTACTCAGTCACTCAGTCCATCGTTTTTGTCTTGTAGCTCTCAGTACTTGTTGCAGTCTCTTACTTATCATTGCCTTATTTTCACTAAATGGATATTTGCCATATACTCTTTGGTGTCTTTTGCTTCATCATTCAGACCAGATGTGTTATATTGATGACATCCTCTGGGTATGTGTGATGAAGCCATAATTGTTAATGTAATTATTAATTAGCTATTGTGATATTTGTAATTAAGTGAGTTTTTGAGTTAATTACAGTTAGTTAATGCACGCTGTGCTTCACTTAATCTCTCTCTAAACAAAAAAATGTAACAATATTAAGGCATATGCTCGTATAAGGCAAAATGCAAAAATATAATACAAATATATTTTCGAGCTAAATCATTTTAGTCCAGAAAGCCACTGCGCATCCGCTAGGAAAAATATTCTGATTCGGATTTTTTGCACAATCTTACTCAAAAAGGACTCCTTTTAACAAATTTGCATGTTGCCAGGACCAAAAGGAGGTCAAAAATTTTTTAAACGTTTTTTTTTTGTTTTTTTCCTAAAATTATTTTTTTTGCAGGGAAAAAGTTTTTTTGGGGTTTTTTGGATCATTACAAACAGAAAAGGTCTTTAGTGACTTTTCTCTAAAAATGATAGTTTTTGACATATAAGCGATTAAAAATTGAAAAATTGCGAAATCAGCCATTTTTAACCCTCAAAAACTATGTGAAAAACTGAAAATTTGAATGTTGCCAAGGTAAGTAGATATTCTTTAATCATCGATTGATAAAATCCCGAAGAGTTTTTTGCAATACAATATTCAAAACTCCTTTGTTTCTTAATTGCGAATCAAGCGTGCACGACACTATTTTCCACCGACAGTATGGTGCAAATGAAAGGAATAAATTCGTTATTTCGTAAACGGGCGACTTTAAGGAAAAATCCCGAAACAGGTCGATATTTACTTTTAAGTTATGATATTGTGGCATACATGGTATACTAGTGACGTCATCCGTATGGGCGTGATGACGTAATCGATGATTTTTTTAATGAGAATAGGGGTCGTGTGGTAGCTCATTTGAGAGGTCTTCAATTCTCTGTTCAGTAATATAAACATTTACATAAATATTTATACAGGGTGTCCTTCTACTTCTTTTTTTGTCAAATAATTTAATTTAATAAAAAATTTTTGGACACCCTGTATAAATAATTATGTAAATGTTTATATTACTGAATATAGAATTGAAGAACCTTTCAAATGAGCTAGCACACGACCCCTATTCTTATTTAAAAAATCATCGATTACATCATCACGTCCAGATGGATGACGTCACTAGTATACCATATATGCCACAATATCATAACTTAAAAATAAAAATCGACCTGTTTCGGGATTTTTCCTTAAAGTCGCCGGTTTACGAAATAACGAATTTATTCCTTTCATTTGCACCATACTGTCAGTGGAAAATAGTGTCGCGCACGCTTGATTAGCAAAACAAAGGAGTTTTGAATATTGTATTGCAAAAAACTCTTCGGGATTTCATCAATCGATGTTTAAAGAATATTTACCTGTCTTGGCAACATTCAAATTTTCAGTTCTTCACATAGTTTTTGAGGGTTAAAAATGGCCGATTGCGCAATTTTTCAATTTTTAATCGCTTATATGTCAAAAACTATAATTTTTAGAGAAAAGTCACTAAAGAGACCTTTTCTGTTTGGAATGATCCAAAAAACCTAAAAAAAAACTTTTTTCCATTCAAAAAAAAATAATTTTAGGAAAAAAACAATAAAAAACGTTTAAAAAATTTTTGGCCACCTTTTGGTCCTGGCAACATGCAAATTTGTTAAAAGGAGTCCTTTTTGAGTAAGATTGTGCAAAAAATCCGAATCAGAATATTTTTCCTAGCGGATGCGCCGTGGCTTTGTGGACTATTTGAGTATGATAATTTAAGATGTTAAATTTGTCTATTTGAAATATACTTATTAAAATTTTACAAAAACATAAAGTTCGCTGTTCTTTTATTACTTTGTTTTGGCTGTCAATGTCAATGTGTTTGTTTAGAGTTAGGGAAGACATTAAAAGTTTATAATTAGATCAGCGAACTGTCCGGCCTAAGTGTTGTATATCGCAAACGACATTTCAATCATAAAGCAAATGAACTGCGTCTCTGGCAACCACGTGGAAATTTCTGATTTAGTCGTTGGCGTCGAGGGGGATGAATTTAGAATACGGTCGTCACCTCCACGCAAATGTGATAAGATCACAGATCAGTCAAGTAGAAAATGACGGTGTCAAACTGGAGGCCAGGACAACAATAACCCTCGGCAACGCGCCACAATACGACGTCCTTATTCATACGCAAATGTCGGGGATTACGAGGCACTATTGAGAGGATACCTACTAGTGTCCCGCGCTTGTTGGGACTCCTCCGCCGCCGCCAACCCTACTTCTGCTTCTTTTTCTTGTTGTTGTTGTGCCTACATCGTCGCTGTCATATTTAAGATAAATTGTACATAAGAATAACCTCAATACGTTCTTTATATGCATAGAAATTTGTGAAAGCGGGGGGTGGTGATTCGAAATGCGGCTAGTGTAGGGTGTGGGCTAAAAAACCACACGCACTTTTATCAGAATTAGTCCCTATTGTTGGTTAAGATTATTAGATAACGTTCAGAGCAATATCTGTAGATAAAAAACTACATTATATAATATTGATATAAGTAGATATATTTAATAATATCTACTTATTATACAGTACCTACCATATTATACATATTGGCAGATATTAGAATAAACGGAGACATGGTGCAGAGAGTATAAGCATACAAGTATCTAGGCTGCTGGGTGAATGACAAATTGGACTTATCACAGGAAATCAATAAATGCAGAATAGAGTAAGCGAGAACATCATTTAAGAAAATGCAAAAGGTAGGTCGTAGGTATTAATCAACAAGAATATGTTTATTGGGCTGCTATGTGTTCAGCGGAAGCATGGACACTCACGGAAACAATGTGCAAGAGGACTAAGGCTTTTGAAATGTGGGCTTACCGCAGAATATTGAGGATATCGTGGATGAAGAGAGTAACAAATCAGGCAGTAATGCAGCGCCCAAACAAAGAAAGAGAAATACAGAATACCATAAAAAGAAGAAGACTAGAGTACTATGCCCACGTGATGAGAAAACAGAAATATAAAATGCTACATGTAATAATCCAAAGAAAGATAGAGGCAAAGCGCGGCTCCGGACGTAGAAAAACATGCTGGCTTAGGAACCTCAACCAGTGGTATGGAGTGAGCACCAGGAACAGGACAAGGCGCTTAAAGAATAAGATATATATGTACTGATGTGATCTTGATTATTGATATGAGATAATATTCTTATATGTCATTTAATTTAATCAATGCATTAATCATAATCTAATTAATTTACCAGATCACATATCAATATATTTTCAATCTCAGGGCGAATTATAAAATTAATTACTTACTCTCGTGGCTTCTAAGTATTTCTCAATGGTTCCTAATCGGGATAGGAAAGAAAAGAGTAAAATAATACACACATATGGGTTACAATTATAATCAAAATATTGTTTATTTTATTTAAATGGCAATCACTGCTTAATATTTGCTAGATCTTATTATTCTTAAACATAACATTTACAAATGGAAATCTTATTTCCTTTTGGTTTCCAATTGAAAGTTTTTATTAACATTTAACTATTAGGATTTATTAGCAACAATTTTATTTAAGTTTGATGAAGCTTTTCTGATATTATTGATTATGTTATTCAATTTATAATGTGGTATTTAATACGAAAAACCCATACATTCATGTCCAAACAAATGAGACTGACCTTTTTCTGGAGAACTGAGAATGTCTTCACACAAGACCCGTTTCCTTCTATCCTTGGCTGCGATCAAAACCTCGTCCTGGCTTTCAGTAATGTTCTCCTTTGAAAACTAGCTCGTATAGCTCTCGTTCCTGCTTCTGTCGTGATGCTGTATTCTACCTTTTTCGAAACTGCAATCAGCTACCGGGACACTCTTGGCTCAAGGAGGTTCTTTTACTCTCAACCTGGCCTACCTCTCGTTCCACGATAGATACTCCACACTCACGGACCTACACCGGCTTTCTCACTCTCCGTACACTACCGTCTACCACTGGACTTCACTTCTCGACAGCTCAAAACATTCTCATCTCTATTTTCAGTCATTCACCTACTTTCTAAATATCCCTTCCAGATTCACAAATCAACCTTCCACCACCAACTCTCATTCGCAGTATTCCTCAAAACCAATTTTTAATCTTTCTAAATATGCTTAATGGATTTCCAAAAAAAATAGTTAATTCCCATTCTAAAATTACTTTCTACTATTTACAAAATTTAATGACCTATTATCTACTTCAACTGAGTCTTATTTAGCATAGGCTAATGATTGA
This sequence comes from Diabrotica virgifera virgifera, assembly GCF_917563875.1. Lineage (NCBI taxonomy): Eukaryota > Metazoa > Arthropoda > Insecta > Coleoptera > Chrysomelidae > Diabrotica > Diabrotica virgifera. The sequence goes on along the minus strand of NC_065443.1, from coordinate 15,848,816 downwards.
ACCTTCCGCGAACAACGATAATGACCTATTATCGATTTCACTTGAGTTTTATTTAGCATAGGCTAATGATCGAACCTTCCGCGAACAACGATAATGGTACGCGCCATTCACTTTGTTTATTCTAAGCGCATTGTCCCGAGTTTCGTAAGCTTTTTCTAATCACTTCTTAAAATTACATATAACAATTTATTGTATACAGGTTGTTCTAAATTTATATGCCCGTGGTTGAGAAAATTGAAAATATTTTATATTAAATAGAATTCTGTTTATAATTATCAAAATTTAATTTTCATATCAAATAGAAATATAACAAATCCCCGCCTTGTATTCGATAAAATTTATCTGCATTTTTAAATAAATTTTTCTCGAGGCAAAACCAACTCCCTGTATATTTCCTTACTTTAATCTACGTCTTATACCCTAACTTACTGTATTACTCTAATTAGTCCCACCTGTAGAGTAATTGTTTCCTTATTTTCAGTGTCCTCATCCTGTGTTAGAGTGTCGGCTATTATGTTGTCTTTCCCTTTTTCCCACATCAATCTTCTGTCTTTTTCCTCAGATTTTTCACATACTTTTACCGTGCATTCTGCATCCTCGTTTTCATATGCCTCCTCTTCAAATGCCACTGTTTCGATTATATCTTTTTCGCTTTCATTTGTTAGCTTTATTTCTTCTTCTCCTGAGCTCATCTCTTCTTTTGAGGAATCCCAGTTTTCTTTTGCTTTTGATACTCTCAATTTTTCTTCTTCTGGGCTCAACTCTTCTTTTGAGGAGCCACAGGTTTCATTTTCTTTTGTCTTTTTCTGACTTTTTTTCCCTTTTCTTCTTTGTCCTTGCTTCGTTGCCAAATTCATTTCCACTGTTTGTTCTTTACCTGATTCGTCCGTATTTTGTTTCTCCTGTTCCTTGTCCTGTTCTTCTTCTTTTTCTTCTGTTAGATTCATCGTATTATTTTTAAACTCTATCACTATATGTTTTTCTGCCAATTCGTCAACTCCTATATTTTGCTTTTGATTTCTTTTTGATTGTCATCCAGTTTTTGTTGTATTTCATCCATTTTATGTTCCATTCTTTGTGAATGGAGTTGCATCATTTGTAATAATTTATCTATTCCTGATAATTCTTGCTGTTCTGATGCCATGATTGTCGTGTATAAAATATCTTCTTGGTCTGAATTATTCTCTTGATTTGAATGTTCTTTTTGTTTTTTGTTGTCTTTGCTTTGGCTTCTTGTCACAGACATTTGTTTTCAAGAAGTACTGTCCCCGCCAAACATGAAATTTTACTAGTATGTTACCAAGACGACTTTTTCTCACCCAAATATTATAAATTGTCAATAAATATATCAAATGTAAATATCGTAAAAATAAAATATTAAATCAGTTATGTAAAATTTGTACCTAAAGAGATCTACAATTTTATGTTATCAAATGTAAGTATCTCACTTTTTACCACAGGCATATAAATTTTCAAATACCCGCTTTACTCTTTCTATCCTTCAAATTTGCCACTAGAAATACTTTACAATGCTTTCCACGTTGGACGACAGTTGATGTGATCTTGATTATTGATATGAGATAATATTCTTATATGTCATTTAATTTAATCAATGCATTAATCATAATCTAATTAATTTACCAGATCACATATCAATATATTTTCAATCTCAGGGCGAATTATAAAATTAATTACTTACTCTCGTGGCTTCTAAGTATTTCTCAATGGTTCCTAATCGGGATAGGAAAGAAAAGAGTAAAATAATACACACATATGGGTTACAATTATAATCAAAATATTGTTTATTTTATTTAAATGGCAATCACTGCTTAATATTTGCTAGATCTTATTATTCTTAAACATAACATTTACAAATGGAAATCTTATTTCCTTTTGGTTTCCAATTGAAAGTTTTTATTAACATTTAACTATTAGGATTTATTAGCAACAATTTTATTTAAGTTTGATGAAGCTTTTCTGATATTATTGATTATGTTATTCAATTTATAATGTGGTATTTAATACGAAAAACCCATACATTCATGTCCAAACAAATGAGACTGACCTTTTTCTGGAGAACTGAGAATGTCTTCACACAAGACCCGTTTCCTTCTATCCTTGGCTGCGATCAAAACCTCGTCCTGGCTTTCAGTAATGTTCTCCTTTGAAAACTAGCTCGTATAGCTCTCGTTCCTGCTTCTGTCGTGATGCTGTATTCTACCTTTTTCGAAACTGCAATCAGCTACCGGGACACTCTTGGCTCAAGGAGGTTCTTTTACTCTCAACCTGGCCTACCTCTCGTTCCACGATAGATACTCCACACTCACGGACCTACACCGGCTTTCTCACTCTCCGTACACTACCGTCTACCACTGGACTTCACTTCTCGACAGCTCAAAACATTCTCATCTCTATTTTCAGTCATTCACCTACTTTCTAAATATCCCTTCCAGATTCACAAATCAACCTTCCACCACCAACTCTCATTCGCAGTATTCCTCAAAACCAATTTTTAATCTTTCTAAATATGCTTAATGGATTTCCAAAAAAAATAGTTAATTCCCATTCTAAAATTACTTTCTACTATTTACAAAATTTAATGACCTATTATCTACTTCAACTGAGTCTTATTTAGCATAGGCTAATGATTGAACCTTCCGCGAACAACGATAATGACCTATTATCGATTTCACTTGAGTTTTATTTAGCATAGGCTAATGATCGAACCTTCCGCGAACAACGATAATGGTACGCGCCATTCACTTTGTTTATTCTAAGCGCATTGTCCCGAGTTTCGTAAGCTTTTTCTAATCACTTCTTAAAATTACATATAACAATTTATTGTATACAGGTTGTTCTAAATTTATATGCCCGTGGTTGAGAAAATTGAAAATATTTTATATTAAATAGAATTCTGTTTATAATTATCAAAATTTAATTTTCATATCAAATAGAAATATAACAGTACATACAAATATACCTATAGATATTGCAGTATATAGGTTTTTAATGTATAGTTATTAATGTGAATCAGAACACGCAAAAATAGTTTCTCACTTAAGATGAAAAGTAGAGGTACTTTTTTCTTAGTCAGTACTAACATATTACTAGTTTATATGCGAAGATGATTTTATTTATTGCATGATAAGAAACAGAATAACAGATGTATTGTTTTTTAAAATCTTTACAATTTGTTAACAGAATATCTAGCTTCCCAGAACTAGCTGTAAGCATTTCCGTCTGGTATGTAGGTACTAAAGTTCGTTTGAGGTTATAATTTTTAATGACATAAAAGGCGTACATGACCGCGACATCTGTTACGGCCATTTGTTTATAGGATATATCGGTATCTGTTGACTTGAATATTGATGTCCAGTCGTGGGAAAAGGAGTTTCTGAAAGACGTCTAAGTGAGATATTACTATTGTCATTATACGACAACATGAAAACTAAAAATAAATTGTTGCGTGACGGTATTAATATTCGGTACTTCCAACGGTACGACCATACGTTAAAGGATTTTCGTTACTGACGTTGGTATATTTACAGAATACCTATTACTTAATAGTAGAGACTTTATTTGTTACAAAAAATACAGTGTCTTCGGCATATCTTATGTCATTTTATCTCATTTCACAACTACACCTACGCCTGTATCATGAATTCAAGAAAAATAAATTTGCAGTGTACAATATGTATATATGTCGCACACCTAGTTCAATAGTGCCACAAGTGCAAAACACAATATTCTCGAGAAATGAGCAAAACGTTCTGTAGTAAACGCGTTTTGCCCTGTAAATAATTTATTTTGAGAATGACTGGCTTCAAAATTACAATTTAGGTAGCAAATTATACACTTATTGGCTGGATCTTATTACAATTTATTAAAAATAAAACGTTACTATTATTTTGATAGTTATGGCGATATTGCATTGTGAAGAAAGTCATTTATAAAACGATACCTAGGAGATACGGCGGCAATATAATGAAAAAATCAATTGATTTTTGCAGTTGTGGCCGTATTGAATTATATCGGTTGTATTGTGGCAGTGTATATTATCGCCACATCTCTCTTGATTTTTGCAGTTGTGGCCGTATTGAACGTATTGAATTACATCGGTTGTATTGTGGCAGTGTATATTATCGCCACATCTCCCAGTTATGGCCATATTGCATTTTCAAACCCTCCAAAAACCCTACAGTGAAATACCGAAGTAACTTACTTTATACTTATCCAAAACAATATTTTAGTTCAGGCTGTATTGCATTAGATGGGCCATTATATAGGCAATATTTTACAGCCTTAACCCAAAATTCGAATTTTTTGCAGTTGTGGCACAATTGAACTAGGTGTGCGATGTATATGTACAATAATTATGTATATGTACAATATGTTTGGAGTGAATACATTAAACCCCATTAAACCAACTTAAGGGCAAAAGTATACAATTTTGACATACTTCTCATAGGATACGTCTTTCTTCTTTAATACAAATTAGCCATTATTCAAGTATCTCTTCCTTCTAGTCGCCTATTTTTGAGAATTTCGATAAGCTTTTCATGCTGTATCGTGTCAATAGCTTTTCCATAATCAATGCAACAGGTATATACATCAATATTAACATCATGACAACAATATTTAAAACTAAATATTCAAAAATACTCAATAAAGTTTCTGGGAGACTTGTTTGTCTTCGAATTACTCGAATTTCGCCTTCGACTTGTTATTGAGTTACCTCGTTCTGTATGTTTGAGCGATAATCTTGGAACAATTAAGTTAGTCAATATACATAGTTAGGTACTTCATTGCTTCTATGAAAGCTTTGAAATTCACATTTCACGTTCGCCTTTCGCTACTAGAGGGATTTCTAGCATACTGAAGTCGGTTTAGTTTAATAAACAACCTAGGCTTGTCGCATTTCATTCCACTCTGACTCTGAACACTCATCTAGTAGTCCAGAAAGCCACTGCGCATATGCTAGGAAAAATATTCTGATTCTGATTTTTTACACAATCTTACTCAAAAAGGACTCCTTTTAACAAAGTTGCATGTTACCAGGACCAAAAAGTGGTCAAAAATTTTTTAAATGTTTTTTTTTGTTTTTTTTCCTAAAATTATTTTTTTTGCACGGAAAAAAGTTTTTTAGGTTTTCTGGATCATTCCAAACAGAAAAGGTCTTTAGTGACTTTTCTCTAAAAATGATAGTTTTTGACATATAAGCGATTAAAAATTGAAAAATTGCGAAATTGGCCATTTTTAACCCTCAAAAACTATGTGAAAAACTGAAAATTTGAATGTTACCAAGGTAGGTAGATATTCTTTAAACATCGATTGATGAAATCCCGAAGAGTTTTTTGCAATACAATATTCAAAACTCCTTTGTTTTTTAATTTTTAATCAAGCGTGCGCGACACTATTTTCCGCCGTTGCATGTGTATACAGAATGGTGCAAATGAAAGGAATAAATTTGTTTTTTCGTAAACCGGTGACTTTAAGGAAAAATCCCGAAACAGGTCGATTTTTATTTTTAAGTTATGATATTGTGGCACATATGGTATACTAGTGACGTCATCCATCTGGACGTGATGACGTAATCGATGATTTTTTAAATGAGAACAGGGATCGTGCGCTAGCTTATTTAAAAGGTTCTTCAATTCTCTATTCAGTAATATAAATATTTAAATAATTATTTATACAGGGTGTCCAAAAAAAGTTTTTAATTAAATTATTTGAAAAAAAAATAAGAATGTCTGTAATTTATTTAATTCAAAATACATTTTACTGTTACCCGAAAACTAAAAAATGTTTATTTTACAAATAAACATTGCTTTTCGATTAAATTCAGTGTTCAAGCCAGCTCCCGCCAGCCACCTGCCTCTTGGAAGTTTGAACATTTAATTTAAGCGAAAAGCAATGTTTATTTGTGAAATTAACTTTATTTTCTGATTTTTGAAAGCAGTAAAATGTATTTTGAATTAAATAAATTATATACATCCTTCTTTTTGTCAACTAATTTAATTTAATAAAAATTTTTGGACACCCTGTATAAATAATTATGTAAATGTTTATATTACTGAATAGAGAATTGAAGAACCTCTCAAATGAGCTAGCACACGACCCCTATTCTCATTTAAAAAAAACATCGATTACGTCATTACGTCCATATGGATGCCGTCACTAGTATACCATATATATTCCACAATAACATAACTTAAAAATAAAAATCGACCTGTTTCGGGATTTTTTCTTAAAGTCGCCGGTTTACGAAAAAACGAATTTATTCCTTTCATTTTCACCATACTGTATACACATGCAACGGTGGAAAAAACTGTCGCGCACGCTTGATTAGCAATTAAAAAACAAAGAAGTTTTGAATATTGTATTGCAAAAAACTCTTCGGGATTTCATCAATCGATGTTTAAAGAATATCGACCTACCTTGGCAACATTCAAATTTTCAGTTTTTCACATAGTTTTTGAGGGTTAAAAATGGCCGATTTCGCAATTTTTCAATTTTTAATCGCTTATATGTCAAAAACTATCATTTTTAGAGAAAAGTCACTAAAGATCTTTTCTGTTTGGAATGATCCAGAAAACCTAAAAAATATTTTTTCCATGCAAAGAAAATAATTTTAGGAAAAAAACAAACAAAAAACGTTTAAAAAATTTTTGACCACCTTTTGGTCCTGGCAACATGCAAATTTGTTAAAAGGAGCCCTTTTTGAGTAAGATTGTGCAAAAAATCCGAATCAGAATATTTTTCCTAGCGGATGCGCAGTGGCTTTCTGGACTACAGGTGCTCCTGACGAGTCTTTGATATGAAGACGAAACACGTGTAGGTTACCGATGGTGTTAAGAATGAGGTGAAATCAAATCGCCGATTTTCTCATATTACGGTTTCTCTGTACTTGACGAATTGACGAATGCGTGGCAAAGTATAAAAACAAAAAGAAGAATACACAACACCACGACAAGAAGTATCCTCACTTATGGATGTGAAAATTGGACAAAAAATAAGAAAACCACAAACAAAATAACAGCAACAGAGATTAAATTTATAGGAAACTGCATAGTAACATTAAGAGATAGAATAAATAACATAGAGATTAAGAAAATAATAGAAATGGACTCAGATATAATAGACTACATAGAACAGAATAGATTAACCTGGTATGGACATTTCAGAAGAGCAGACCAAAATCGTTGGATAAATAGAATAACAGAGTGAAGCCCGATAGGAACAAGGAAGAGAGGCAGACCCCGAAGATCTTTCAGATATGAAGTGGTAAGTGGATGAAGCAATGGAAAAAATAAATCTACAGAAAGGAGACTGGCAAAACAGAAAGAACCCAAGAGAACGGTTCGGACTTCGTCTTCGTCGAGCCAATCGACATCGACTTTGTATCGAATTTTCATGAAACCACAGACGGGGCCATCCTGGGCATCATGTTCTTCGGAGACTATCGCCGTCATAATATTCGTATTCAGCGGCCCCAAAAACCCCGAAGTAATACAAATGATTTTAGTAATTTACTTCAAATTTATTATTTGTCACCGCTTTGAAATACACTGAGGAAAATGCATTTTTCTTGTTAAATAATGATAATAATAATTTTGATTTCAACATCATTACTTTCATCATCATCACACAAACAAATTTGTCCACTGTCGGACATAGGCCTCGTCAATATATCTCCATCCTTCGCTGTCCTGCGCAGCTGCAATCCAGTTTGTCGCTATTCTTTTAATGTCGTCGGTTCATCTGGTAGGTGGTCTTCCACAACTTCGCTTGTTAGCCCTTGGCTGTCACTCTAAAATCTTCTTTGTATATCTATTGTCTCTCTGTCTCTCTGCCTTGCGACGTGTCCTGACCATTTTCACTTCAACTTCGTAATGCGTTTTATGATATCTTTTTCATCACTTCAGTTTATATCATCACTTTAGTTCATAAAATATCCTATAACGCTCTTACGAATCGAATGCAACAAATTTCATTGAGATCCATCCAACTGCAATAAGATTGGTCGGTTTTGGGCTTTTTACTGATTTATTTCCTCGTCTATACCGAATTTTCTTTAGCATAAAAATGAAGAAAAGTGTGACCACATGACGTAACCGCTTAAACAATTTCGTTGAAAGCTTAAGCGATAAAAACCCATAATTTAATTATATAGTTAAACATCGGACACGAAAAACACGTACTTACTACGAATGTAAACAAAATTTTTCTTTCATGTTTTTCGCCAGAAAGGAATAACGATTGTTCGAGAGAGGTGATATCTATGGAAATTTAAAATGTTCCGGGTCTCTAACATATGCTGCTACAGCCACTTAATTGTGTTATAAGCATGAATAGAATGCAAAGCACTTATGTATAAATAATGCATGCCGCTAATCACTGTAAAAATAGACTTAACGCGAGGAGTAAACGATTTTTTTCAGCGTTATTTTGTGTTTATTTTCAAGATTTTTTTCGACGATAAAAGTGTCAGTAATTAAATAATTTGCTTCTGAAGGGCAGCCCAACACGGAAGTGTTTTATGAGTTTCCTACAATCTGTTTTTAATTACAACCGACAACTTACAGATTGGAAAACAACAGGGATTTTAAAAACCGATCAAGAAAAGACGGAAAGGGTTATGGCAGTCCACTATATGGCACGATTAAATTACGCCAATAATATTCCTAAATTGTTATAAACAAACGTAATAATATACTAATGTTTAAAAATTAATTAATGGACATTAATTAATTTTAGTACTAGAACACCTCACAATTTAATAACTCAGTGTCAAAAATGCCCAATTTAATGACCAATCAAATTATGCGATAAAATAACCGTTGCTCTACCCAAAACGGATGCCTATAACCAGTACCAGAAATTCGCAATTGATGGAATCGATTTCTCTCTGGAAGTACACGTACCAGTTTTCGTTTTTCTATTTTCTAAACAGAAGCGTTCTGGAGGCATTAAAAAAACGAATTACAAAACACCATCTACAAAGAGCTCTAGCTCCCCTAAAGCAAGCGTTTTCGGACTAGGTGAATTGTGTTAAATCTTAAATCGTCAATTCGGTCTTCGTCTGTCAAGAGAGTTTCTGGGCATCCTGTATATTTTTGTCATAGTTTTTTTGCTCAGATTTTTGTCTTTACGTAGTTGGTAATATTTTCAATAAACCCCGGTCCCTCTTTAATGTTTCGCTTATTTCTGCATTGTTTACGGCTATTTTTGCCATCTAATAACATCCCCAAGTATTTAAAGTAATCTACCCTCTGGAATTTATTTTCACTGATTTTTATTTCTATTATTCTGTTTACATCGTCTCTAATACTTATTAAGTATTTTGTTATATTATTTCTCTTTTCTTTGCTTCTGTTATAAACATTAGGAGTGTTTCTCTTAGCTTTTGTTTGTCATGCGCTACCAATGATGCCAGATCATAGTCCAGAGAAATAAGGTTTTGGTCGGGACACTTAAGCAGCCAGGTTGCAAATGGGTTTTTTGGGTACTATATACCTAATACATTATACATACAAAAATGCCCGTCACAGTTCGGACGAGAATTTTAGTTATTAACAAATAAGGGTCAAAAATGGCAGTTTTTTCGTTTAAATCCCTACAGGTAAAAATAGGATAATTCAATATCTTATTTATAGTATTCTTTTTTAGTAGATGAGCCATTGTTTAAAACGGCAGTTTTTTAATTTTGGTCCTATCATTTGTTGCTTCGAAAATTACAAAATAAAACTAAAATTTTGAAAATTAAAAATTTGCTATAACTTTCGCGAAAGTGACCTTACGACTTTTATATTTCATAAAAAGTTGAGTCAAAGAGTCCATATACTGCACAAAAAATTTTAAGAAGATTCGTCAATTAGTTTAAATTTTATTCAATTTGTTTTTCCCAAAGAGCTTTTTTTTGTAATGTTATTGTTCAGAAAATAATAATTATCTAGAAATTCTGTGAAAACTACATGAAAGAACAATAGTCTTGTTTTTAAATTATTGAAGAAAATCATTAAAAAGTAATTTTTGTCACTAAGAAAACATTTTACTAAAGTAGTGTCATTTTTGGCTTGTAAACAATTTGAATAGCTTTGTTAATATTGACTGTAAAATAAATTTACCTTTAAATTTCAAAAGCTGGTATTCTTACACAAATTAAAAAAAAAAACTTTTCGCCTAGGTTAATTACGGTCAAAGTTAGCCACTTTTATTATTTAATTCACAGTTACATACTTCAATATACATAAAATTCTCCTGTAACAGTGTTAGTTACCATACTACCCCGAAACGGCTTGGCCGATATTTATGAAATTTTACAAGTATATCCTATGGGACTGAGAATAGGTTTTAATCGATTTTTCATACCCATAAGTTATAAGGGGGATTGCCCCCTGACATTTTTTTAATTTTTTTGGACAAAATTGTCTATCTTAATTTTATATGATGTAGAATTAAAAAATACATACAACCCTTAATTTACACTTTTCCATCACCAATCCCTATTTGTTAATAGCCATCTATATATTTACATCTATAAAATTCTCCTGTCACAGTGTTAGTTGTCATACTCCTCCGAGACCGCTTGACCGATTTTTATGAAATTATATATGTATATTCGGTAGGTCTTAGAATCGGTCGTAATCTATTTTTCATATCCCTGAGTGATAAGGGGAAGTCCCCCTAACATTTTGAAATTTTAGGTGGGGATTTACGTACATAACGTACTCTACAAGACTACGAGTACATACAATTTAAAAAAATTATGATCAAAATCCATCAACAAGCTCTGAAGATATTATCGCAGCATATGTTTGAAGAATCAGTTTCATTTTTTGAGTGCACGGATTTTAATAATTCATTTCCACCGACCACAAATCGATTTCGTTAGAACGTTATTTTTAAAGCTTTATTAACAACTCTGTTTAAGTTTAAAGTTTACTCAAACTTTTACACATAAATTATATACCTTCAAATTCGAAATAACGCTAGTTGGGTTGCTTAATTGTTATAAACAAAGTAGTTGTCAATTAAATAATAAAAGTGGCTAACTTTGACTAGGCAAAAAGTGTTTTTTTGAAAATTCGTATAATAATACCAGCTTTTCAAATCCCAAAGTAGTTTTAATCTACTGTCAATATTAACAAAGTTATTCAAATTATTTATGAACTAAAAATGACCCTACTTTAGTAAAATGTTTTCGGAATGATAAAAATGACATTTTAAAATTTTTTTTAAAATACTTTGAAAATACGACTTTTCTTCTTTCATGTGGTTTTTACAGAATTGCTATATCATTACTATTTTCTGAACAATAATATTGCGAAAAAAAGCTCATTGGGAAAAACAAATTGAATAAAATTTAAACTAATTGACGAATCGTCTTGAAATTTTTGTACATTATATGGACTGTTTGTCTCAACTTTTCATGCAATATGAAAGTCGTAAGGTCATTTTCACAAAAGTTATAGCAATTTTTTTATTTTCGAAATTTTAATCTTATTTTGAAATTTCTGAAGCAACAAATGACCGAACCGAAATTCAAAAACTGCCATTTTAAACCTTAGCTCATCTACTAAAGGAATAACAGTATAAATAAGATATTTAATTACCCTATTTTTACCCGTACCGATTTAAACGAAAAAACTGCCATTTTTGACACTTATTTGTTAATAACTAAATTTCTCGTCCGAACTGTGACGGGCATTTTTGTATGTATAATGTATTAGGTATGTAGTACCCAAAAAACCCATTTGCAACCTGGCTGCTCAAGTGTCCCGAACATGGTATAGTTTTGCCTTATTTCTCTGGAGTATCATCCGCGTATGCTAATATTTGAGTTAAACTTTGAATTATTGTCTTTTTCAGCTCAGCGTTTTTGATTACCCCTTGTATATAAATATACATTACAGTAGTATTAATATCCGCCTTAGATGCCGTTTTCTGCATTGCTATGTGTGGTTGATACTTTTGTATGGAACGGAGGCCTGGACACTCAACATAACACTGATGAACAAGTTAGAAGCTTTTGAACTCTGGCTTTATAGAGTAATCTTGAAAATACCTTGGAAAACCCACACCACCAACGAAAATGTTCTGAGGAGAATAGGTACAGATAGGGAACTGCTAAAAATCATTAAAGTCAGAAAAGTTAACTACCTGGGACACATAATAAGAAACGAAAAATACCGCCTCGGGCAACTGATGATCCAGGGTAAGGGCTTGTCCATGTGTGGGCGGTTTGCCAATGTCTACTGCGCGGTTTACGTGTTTTACTTGATCTCACCCTAATGCCGCCTTTGAAGTTACCAAGGAAAACAGGGGAAAACAGGTAAACCGCGCAGTCGACGTTGACAAACCGCCCTCATATAGACAAGCCCTAAGGTTGAAGGAAAACACGGGGTCCCGGTAGGCGCCACATTACATGGATTAGAAATATCAGAGACTGGACCGGCCTTGATTCAACATCTTTGTTTAGGGCCGCATTGGACAGAGACAGATATGCCAGTGTAGTCGCTAACCTCCACTAAAGGAGAAAGCACCACAAGAAGAAGAAAATCTAATATACATAAAATAAAATTATTTAAGTGATCTTTTTAAGTATAAGTTTAAAAATTATTTTCATTCTTTACGTTTACAGTTTTAAATTTTATGTGAATAAAAAAAAATTGGTATTAGAAAGAGACAAACCCATCTCATTTACCTATCTACCTACTTACCTTCCAAACGACCGTTAATTGGAAAATTGTTCCAATTGCGATCAATTGATAAGGAATCAACGTCACGGATTAAAAATCAAGGAAAATAAGAAGAGACCTAATCTCCGGATGAAGAGTTACCATCCCAGCATTTCGCAAAACGTGATATTCGTGTCTACGCAAAGATTACAGTAATATTAAAAGTATCATGTGATTTATTTTTTCGAATCACGGAATCTCGAACGTACAGGCACATCAAAAAAGTGGCATTGTGCGCATCTGCATCTTTCAATTGATGATACAGTCATTTGAGACTTAAGCTACAAATTAAATTGTACTGAAACATTTGCAAAAGAAAGGCGTTGTATATTAGTATAAAAAATGTGATACTCGTTGTCTTTGGCTCGACAATCCATTGTGGATCCTGACCTTCTCTAAAGCCGGCCACTCACGATACTGCGGGGTCGTTCAATTTTGTCTAATTCGACTAATAATTGTCTTTTCATCTTTTAAATTTCTTTGCTTGTGTCTTTGGTAGTAGTCCCTATAGTAGGGGAGCAAAGTATGCTAAATGTGTAGTTACTCGAGCGTTATGGGGACCTATTGGGTTGTGAAGAGTAGGTCCTGAAACCAAAAAAAGTTAAGTAAAGTTTTCCATTTTAGTGGGCGCTTGTCATTTTTTAATTTAATTTTCCATTTCCAACAATCACTTTTTCTGATTATAACGCCATCTATTCATAATTAGAAAAAATGTTTCGAATAAAAGTTACTTATTTTTACGTAAGGAATCCAAATCTCCAATAAAAAATGGGGGCTCTCATTTAAGATTTTAAAGTAACCCCTCACCCCACCTCCGGGGGGGAGTCGTGTTTTATAACATTCGATGGATTTTTCATAAATATTGAATAAGTGTATTTATCAGTTTTTCGAACTGATGTTCATTTCGCGAAATATCGCGAGATTCATATTTAAAATAATAAATTTACCCCCACCCCTCTCCGTGGAAGTTGTGTTTTTTATCATTCGATAGATTTTTAAAAAATATTGAGCAGATATTTTTTAGTTTTTCGATCTGTCATTTATTTCGCGAAATATTCGCTTTTTTCTTGTGAAAATTTGGGACTCACCCATTTCCTTACGCCCGGCTCAAATCGTCAGATTTTTGAAATATACACTCTTTTGCATGTACTTAACTTACCTTATCTTAATCTGACAATTTCGAGTTTTCTTAAGGATAGATTTTTTTTCGGGCCCCCTTTAACGAACTCCCCTGTGTTAAGAGCCAATATATGGTAGAGGTGCATCTGCAGACCACCAGGTTTCTCCCCATATGCTAATCTGACGCGCTCGAGTAACTGCAAAGATCCCCGCTTGGGCTCCCCTACCACTAGCGATATAAGCTATGTGAAGCTGTCACAGATATGACCTAGTGATTAAGCTATGCGAAGCTGTTAAAGATATGGCTTCCAAAAACTATAGTATTGTAAAGAGTGAAAAATAATTTCACTTATTTCATCATTTTCCGTTAGAGGACAGTCTTACCATACTCCGGTGCAAATATTTTAATATTTGCATTTCTTCTTCCTTTCGTTATGGTCCAATTCAGTCTACTTGCAAAGAATCTTTGACAAGGAATATATTCCGAAACATCAGGTGTCAGAGGATGGCAAGAGACTAGAATTGAATCAAAACGAAACGATTATTTTCTTTTTTTATAGTATTTTGTTTATATGATCGAGCCACAATAATTGTTAGTGTAATAGATCTTTTTAGGGTCCAAAAACGGTTTCCCATTCCTCATTTGCTATAGGATCCTTAGTAACTAACGTATACTTGGTTTTGTCTCGGTCGATGCCTAGACCGTTGAACGCTGGAGTAAAACAATGTATGAATTAAAAAGGAGTCTATCCCAAAGTTCCGACAGCCAAAATCCCGACAGCCACAATCCCGACGGCCAAAATCCCGACAGGTTTGATAAGTTGCTTTTTAATATATAATTACATTTATTTCTTGTTTTTTGAAGTTATACTTCTTTACCGGCGATATGAGGGTGAATTTTTATATGTTAAAACCTATGATCCCGGCGCATGCGCATTATAACTTTGTTCTAATTGGATGTTCAAATGACATGTCAAGAATGCGTTTTAAGATTTGTGTGAAAAGAAACAACAAACAAAAGTTGGTTAAAATAAAAATGTGTACCATTTTTATTCGGTTGCAATGCGAAGGCAAACCAGTCTTACTTTTTAATTAGAATACGGAGTGCAGTCCAGTTCCTTTAACCGCGATTTTCTGCTCTTATTGGAGCTTATCAGAAGGAACGTAGGCCCTGTTCTCCATACTCCAACTAAATTTCATCGAGAGGTTTTCCCACACATCGCAACCAAAGTGATGATAATAGGTGGCAAGCGCCATCTGGCAATTGAAAGACGAAGCAAGTTTTCAATCCTAATAGTAAATTAATAATATTGAAAAATATTAAAAATCACTAAAAGATTTTTAAATTGAAAACTTATTGGTACATTTTCATGGTAACACCTCCAAGACTTCTATAATTTGCAAGTCATATGGATGCTGCAGTGAAGACGATTCCTTCCCTCTTTTTATTCGGATGCAATGCTAAGGCAAACCAATCTTACTTTTTAATTAGAATACGAAGTGCAGTCCAGTTCCTTTAACCGCGATTTTCTGCTCTTATTGGAGCTTCATAAGATTTCAATTTAAAAATCTTTTAGTGATTTTTAATATTTTTCGATTTTATTAATTTACTATTAGGATTGAAAACTTGCTTCGTCTTTCAATTGCCAGATGGCGCTTGCCACCTATTATCATCACTTTGGTTGCGATGTGTGGGAAAACCTCTCGATGCAATTTAGTTGGAGTATGGAGAACAGTGCCTACGTTCCTTCTGATGAAGCTCCAATAAGAGCAGAAAATCGCGGTTAAAGGAACTGGACTGCACTCCGTATTCTAATTAAAAAGTAAGATTGGCTTGCCTTCGCATTGCAACCGAATAAAAATGGTACACATTTTTATTTTATTTTTCGTATTACTCCGTAGAGTAACCAGGTGCATTTTTCAGTTGGAACTTTGCCGGCTGCAGACGGGGGATGTGAATTGCAAGGTGTAGAATTCCTTCCCTTTCGTCTTCACTGCAGCATCCATATGACTTGCAAATTATAGAAGTCTTGGAGGTGTTACCATGAAAATGTACCAATAAGTTTTCAATTTAAAAATCTTTTAGTGATTTTTAATATTTTTCAATATTATTAATTTACTATTAGGATTGAAAACTTGCTTCGTCATTAAAAGTTGGTTAGCCTAACTAGGCTAACCTAAAAGTTATACTGCCTTTTTAAATAGTTTTCATATACCTATATTTTTGGACTTTTGGACTATTTTGGACAAGGAAAACTCATTCTAATTTGGTAGGTAAGTAGTTTTTATTATAATCATATTGTAATTATACATTTGGATTAGGTTGAAATACAGTAGAGCGTCGATTATCCGAACTAATTGGGGGACATAGGTGTTCGGAAAACCGATTTTTTCGGATAATCGAACTACAATATATTGATACCTACATATTTATAGTCATACATATTTATCCACAAGTGAATAAAAGCCATATTTATATACCTACATATTTATTTATACCTTGATAATGACAACTAGCAACTAAGCAAAAAAGTGCAGTATTTGCAACAACATAATTATTTTTGTATACAATATGAAAGAAAATTGAAGATATTTTAAGCGTCAAGGTGTAGAAGGCTTGCTCGGTATTCGAGTGCAGGACGCGGGAGTCGATAGTTCGAATAAGCGGTCGTTCGGTTGATCGACGTTCGGATAATCGACGCTCTACTGTACATTTATTTTCTCAAGAATGGGGATTTTAGAGAGAAATCCCAAATTAGGTCCGATTTTTATTTTTAAATTATGATTTTTTGGCGTAGATTTATTTATCTAGTAGGTATGTAATGCTTTGATTTACATACTTAATTTGATTACCAACAAAAGTTCTACCAATCTTCATCTAATATATTGTTTTGTTACTGTTTTGTTATATTTTAATATTTTCTTCCACAAAATTTAAACTACATAATTTAATTATATTCAAAACAACTGTCAAACAGTAAAACGTTCAGTTACCCTATTTTTCCACATGACAAATAATGTGGAATTGGACTAGTGAGTCTAGGCTTCGATTACGAATCAAAGCGCCTCGAAATTCACGGGTTCGATTCCCGATGCAAGTTTTTATTTTTTTATTTTTTTATGCATTTTATGATTGTAATTATATTTGTTATATAATTTTTTTTTCAGAAAATGCGTATTTAAAATTTTTGCCAACAATTGTTATCGTTCAGAAATCATTTTTTCTTTGTGGCATTTTTCAATGTCTTTGTGTGCGTTTTATTCTTTTATGTTTTTAAATTTTTGGTATTGTCTTAAAAATCACATAATATGTAGTAGAAGTATAACTTCTTACGTGCGTACAAAGTACACACACATTCTTTTTTGTTTATGGTCATCAGTTTTTCATTTCATCAGTTTTCGAGCAAGGATGAAATACATTCACATGTGATCTTTAAAATCTTAAGACATCGACTTAATGTCGACTACTTTTTAATATAGAATGTAACAATAATGTAATTTAGAGGTTTTTAAACCTATTGAAGTGGTTAGTTACAATTACTTGTACACTGGACGTTTACACTGATGATGGTCAGTTTGACTGAAAACGTTTTGTAGTTCCACTCCCTTGTGGATAAATTTGAAGAATTTTAATAAATTCATATGCCTACATACAACAGAAGTGTTTACTTCATTCAACGTTGAAAAAAATATTACCAATCCAAGAGGATAATCTTCTTCTTTAACTCCTGTCTCTCAATCGGAGGTTAGATATCATGAAGGGTTCTACTGAACTGCATTTAAACCTTAAATTTAACCATGATACTCTCATTTTTCATATACTCCTTTCTCCTTTTATCTCTTTTCCTCTATTATCAATCAGCATTTCATATCGCTATCCCCTTATTACATGATCAAGCTAGGTGTAGCTTTCAAGTCCATACTGTAGTATGGAAAACACGCAACATCTCAGAGTTCTTACTTTCAGTTCCAATCTAAGGTCTTTATTACAAGGTATTATTTTCATTTTTACAAACGCAGCTTTTGCTATTTCTACCGTGACCCTTGTTTCTGTTGTTTGATCATTACTTTCTGAAATTCCAGTTCCCAGGTATTTATATTTATTAACTCTTTCTATCGGTTCATCTCCCAAGCGTATATGTGTATGCGTTTGTGGTTTGTATACGTTGTTTTGTATGTTTGTTTTCTTTGTTATTATCACACACTTAGTGTTTTTATGTTCATTGTTAGTCCATATACCGGGTGTCCACTTATATTTTCCCCCATTATAACTTCTAAACGGCTCAAGATAAAAATATGCGGTTTTCACTGAAATGTTTTATTTTAGTGAAAGTTTTGTCTGAATGGATTGAATTTTTTATATCGCTTTCAAATACGAAATAAAATATGGCGGATTTTTGAAAAAAAACGTTGTTGACTTTTTTTTTAAGGAACACCCAGTATATTCTTTTGTAAATTGAAAGAAAGGTCATTCACCTATCTAGCGATATAAAGTTTTTCAAAATCGGTTGTCAAATCACTGAGTAATTAATTTTTAAAATGAGAGGTGCAACGTGGATATCACATACCTAAATAACATAACTAAGAAGTTACGTGATTTCCACATTGCATCTCTCATTCTAAAAATTAATTGCTCATTTGACAACCGATTTTAAAAATTTTTTAGGTAAGTTTTTAGGTAAGTGTCCATTTTGTATATCGCTTTTAAATAAAAAATGGCGGATTTTTGAAAAAAAAACGTTTTTGAATTTTTTTATAAAAACACCCAGTATATTTTTTTGTATCTTGAAAAACGGTCATTTACCTATCCAGCGATATAAAATTTTTTAAAATCGGTTGCTAAATGACTGAGCAATTAATTTTTAAAATGAGAGATGCAATGTGGAAATCCCATAACATAATATCATTTTGCTCAGTTATGTTATTTAGGTATGTGATATCCACGTTGTACCCCTCATTTTAAAAATTAATTACTCAGTGATTTGACAACCGATTTTGTAAAACTTTATATCGCTGGATAGGTGAATGACCTTTCTTTAAATTTACAAAAAAATATAGTGTAAAAAAATATCAACAACGTTTTTGTTTAAAATCCGCCATTTTTTTTTTCGTATTTGAAAGCAATATAAAAAATTCAATCCATGCAGACAAAACTTTTACTAAACTAAAACATTTCAGCGAAAACCGCATATTTCTATCTTGAGCCGTTTAGAAGTTATAGGCAGTTAAAATGGGGGAAAATATAAGTGGACACCCGGTATTTCACAGAAACTGCTTGTCTTGTTTAATAGTAGTTGGAGTTGTTCAGCAGAGCTAGCCATAATCAAGGCGTCACGAAGTCAAAAGGATAATAAAACACCCTAAAAAGACCAATGAATGTTTTTAATTTGTTAATTTTTTGAATGATGCAATACCTAGTTTTCTAAATATTGAAATAATAAATATATGTATTTATTTACTATATAACCTAATAAAAATCATCAGAAATGACATTTTACATACTTCTACTTAAAATCAGCAAACGACTGGGCTATAATGTGTATTGTTCGAGCCAAGAAGATATCATTGTTCGGAAGTAACAGTGGGTAAATAATTTAATTGGCGTATGCATAGCTGAAGCGCAACAAGATGTAATAAACATGGAATTATGGGCCGAGCCCGAGAAAAAGAAAAAAATATAACTAGATGACTACTTGCGTGCCAACAACGGTTCAGAGTAAATAAATGCTCACTCTATAATTTAAAAAGAAGAAAAGAATAGAGCATAATGACGGCGAAAGTGCATATTTGTTGTAATAAATGGAATCATGCAAAAAGTGCATAAATATTATGAAGTATAAATGACACCTGAAGATATTTTTATAGTTCATAATTTGCGTCGACTGTCTTCAACGTATTTTAATCGTGAGATCGTATTTTACGTGTGCAATGTAAAGTGCAACAATCCATTTAATTGTTTTCACGTTTCTTTAGTAAATAAAATGGCGTATATAAAACATCTAATGACGAAAAGGCTATAACTAGAAGAGGGTACTCGAAAGTACATTTAGAAAGCCCTTTAGCCAAAGTTTTAGCTTCCTAGGGGGCCCAAGGCCCCCAGGGGTCTTATTGCCAAAAATATGTTTGTTCAAAAAAAATTCTGAGCGATCGTTTGCTTTAAAAAATCTGAAAAATTCATGAAAATACATTTTTCTACCAGTGTGCAAAAATGTCTACTTTCGCGCACGCGTTTTAGTTTAGAAAGTTTCACTTTTCCGCACGCGTTTTACTTTTCCGCACGAGTGTAGATATTTTAATATGGCCTTAAAATAATTATAATACATGCAATAAACTAATATTTAGATACTATTTACTATTTGATTTCAATTGTATCTTATTGTGTTCCTGTTTTAATGAAAAAAACGCGAGAATTCGATGAAATAAAATTATTTTGACATAATATTCGAAAGTCAAATCGGTAGACAATAACAGTCGTCGTTTTGAATCATCGTCATGGAAACCAAGATCGTCGTCATGCTAACTAATTATATTGAAAGTTTGGTTTTGACAACCTTGTCAAAGAATTATTGTTGTTGTTTGTTTGGGTTTATATGACTGCGGACACTAAATCCATTCGCCAATTTTACTATTTTTTATTTTATTAGTCATTTTTTCGTATCTTATCCTAAAATTAATACTAATATAAGTCAAAGAATTAATTTGTGTATGTATTTTCATATTAATTAAATTAATTGATTAAGATTTGGTCACTTTTTAAAGACTCATAGAAAAAATATTGTTCCTAACTCTTGTTCGGCAAACTGCAGTCGCGTGCGGAAAAGTATGACTTTCTGCATTTGTTAGGAAAATAACTATTTCACTCCCAAAAACACAAAGTTTCAGATTTTCTGGATCACAATAATTGAGCTCGGGAAAATATTTGAATTTTTTTCTGTATCTATTCTCATATTTAGATACCTCTATCAATCACTGTTTTGACAATATGTTTAATCTATACAGGGCATTTAACGAGATATGACTATTTTTGTTTCGCTATTATAGAAGCCTATATAGACTCAAAAACCGTGTCATCAGCATATCATAGATTTTTGATTTTTCATCCTCCTATTGTTACTTCACCTTGTCATTCCTAGAAACTTAATGACTAATGTGTTCTCTTCATATATTGAATATAATGGGGAATATTATACATCCCTGCCAAACTCCAGATTTCAATTTTAAGTTTTTCGAAACCACGTTAACTCATACATTTCTTGTAATAAGATTAGATGTTCTGGCGTAACCATTTCTCAAATATATATGCCACATTTGAATCCCATTTTAAAGGGAATGGCCACTTGGAGTGGTCGACAAAGCAAAAAAATGTTTCTATATTGAATTCTCGAGATTTTTCTTTAATATGACGAATATTAAGAACGTGTCCTCCTGTGGATGAATCCGCACTGTTTTTGGGGAATCTGCGGTAAGATAATTCCTTTTATTCTTTGTGATATCTCGCATGTGATATTAATGTAATACCATAATTGTTGCAATCTATCGGTGAACCTTTTTTATATTATGGGAATAAAAGTAAGACTAGTCTAGAGTTAGAGAATAAAAATAATGAACTTAAGAAGGATATTGGGAACCATTATGATAGGGGAGCCCAAGCGGGGATTTTTGCAGTTATTCGAGCGCGTCAGATTATCACTTGGGGAGAAACCTTGTACCCTGAAAATGTACCTCTACCATATATTGGCTCTTAACGGAAGGGAGCTCGTTAAGGGGGGGGGGCGAAAAAAAAATCTATCCTTAGAAAAACTCGAAATCGTCAGATTAAGATAAGGTAAGTTAAGTACATGCAAAACAGTGTATATATATACATGCAAATAAATGATAGATCAAAAAACTAAAAAATACGTACTCAATATTTTTCAAAAATCTATCGAATGATACCAAACACGACTTCCCACGGAGAGGGGTGGGGGTAAATTTAATATTTTAAATACGAATCCCGCGATATTTCGCGAAATGAACATCAGATCGAAAAACTGAAAAATACACTTATTCAATATTTTTGAAAAATCTATCGAATAGCACCAATCACGACCCCCACGGAGGTGGGGTGGGGGGTTACTTTAAAATCTTAAATAGGAGCCCCCATTTTTTATTGCAGATTTGGATTTCTTACGTAAAAATAAGTAACTTTTATCCGAGCCATTTTTTCGAATTATGTATAGATGGCGCTATAATCTAAAAAAACGATTGTTGGAAAATTAAATTAAAAATGGAAAGTCCCCACTAAAATGGAAAACTTTAATTAACTTTTTTGGTTTTAGGACCTACTCTTCACAACCCAATAGGTCCTCAAAGCGCTCGAGTGACCGCACATTTGACATACTTTGCTCCCCTACCATTAGCAACAATGGTGTGTCGAGAAATCGGTTCAACCTCGAGTTTATCAATATTATGAAAAACCTACTAAGCATTTTATTCAAAAATATGAAGACTGGGGCCTGATTCTAATTCATTTCGAGGTCGCTATTTAATTTCGACTCCGCCATGATGGTCGCAATTTATAGCGATTCTTTTTCATTTCGATATTAGTTACAACTGGGGATATTGACGTTATCATTTTGACACTGCTCAAATTTGGGTTGGCGCTCCGGTTAATTGGATTAATTGGCTACGCAACCACCACAACATTTGTTGATAGTCTGGGAAAATTATCAAAAATTGCCATTTTTGGAAAAAGTTATTTACCAGCTATTTTATTGCTAAAATCGAATCATAAGATTGCATATATTAGTAATATGGGGTATGACAAGTCCGCAGAAAGTGTGTTATTTTATTTATAAACAAACTAGCACTCCTATATCTTCTTTTTTTTAATTAGTGCTCTGTAACTCCTCAGATTTTTCCTTTAAACCAAAAACACTCGAATAAAAATTCACCGTAATTTACTTCTGCACAAAGTTATTTTTTCCGATTTCCTTCAACAAAAATTTTACTCAGAAAATCCGAGTTTTTCCAAAAAAATCTGCAATTCTCAATTAAAATTTTAGGGAAGTAATTATTTATCAATAATTAAATAAATTGATGATATGAAAATTTTTTTATAGTAGATTATATATCAGGAGCCCGGCGACAATCTGACCAATAGTTTAGCAATAATTAAAATGTTAATTAAAAAATTTCGGTCGAAATAATAAAAAGTAAGATTATGATATACCAGAATAACTATGATTTTCGTATAAAAAAGCACTATACCTATTCAACGTACTTTACAGAATTGAAATTGGACTATTTGAGCGGTCTCAGGAATGTTATAAAGAAACAATTTTTTGGCTTATAAACAAATAGAACCGCTCAGAAAATATTAGATTAAATTAAGTTAACGTTGTTGAAAAGGGCACGGCTTCTGTGCCCTTTTTGAAGAAAAAGAAACTGAATTGCGAGGAGTGGTTCCATGTATAACCGGTCAAATTTGACCGGTATTTGCGACAGAGTTATAAACAACAGTATTTCAATCTTTGGACCATTACCTTTTTATTCCGGTCCTCTTTGTACATACAAATTTTCATATCTTCAAGACACCCAAAACAAAAAAGATTTATGTCACCAAGTAATTTAATTATTGATAAATAATTACTTCCCTAAAATTTGAGTTGAAAATTAAAGATTTTGTTTGGAAATCCCAAATTTTTCGAGGAAAATTTCCGCCGAAGGAAATCGGAAAAAATATCTATGTGCAGAATTAAATTACAGTGAATTTTTATGTAAGTGTTTTTGGTTTGGACGCTCGACTTTTCCCCAACACGACTCTACCTTATCGGCAAAGTCTACGAGAAGTGTGCGGTAATAGTCCAGGGAAATAAGATTTTTCTCGTGACACATCCCCCTCCAGGCCGAAACCAAATTTTTTGAGTAGTATGGACATCTATATTATTAACCTATATGTTTCCTGCAGCCGATTTTGATGATATACATAGTTATAAACAAATGAAGGTCAAAAAACGGTAAATTATCGCTTTTTTCGTCTATTACCAAAAAGTTAAGCACTTTAAACAAAGGGCCTAGCCGGGTAAGATGGTGAAAAGTGCCCCCAACCCAATCTAAATTCCATATAGGCCACTTTTTAGCACATATAGAGGAACTCACTTTCTGAAATTTTTAGCCCCCTAGGTGGTCACGTGACCCCCCTAGAGCCTAATTAGGCTTTTTAGGTTTTTATTTTTTATCTCAGGCGCATTAAGAGCTAGCCAAAAACTTTATTTAAAAAAGTTGTAAGTTTCAAAAAGATCTATATGAAAAAATTTTTTTTTATTTTTTTGGCGGGAAATTCGAATTTTTAGAACAATTTTAAACTTTTAAATAAATCTGAAAAAAAAACTAAGACACTCGTTTTTACGAAAATTAATTATAATGTGTATTTTTGCACAATCTTTCACCCTGAATTTTTTCAGATTTTTAAAATTGGTAAAACGTACCTTTAAAAATAAAAAACCGCATTTTTTCGGTTTTTTTTTCGTTTTTTTGATACAATTTTATACATATTTTTCAAAAAATTTAACACCGTCACTAGAATAGGTAAAAAACTGAAAAATAATTGGGATTTGCTTCATAAAAATTTTTTGTAACGCCATCCATTTTCAAGATACAGGGCGTTGAAGAAAACAAAATTTTACATATTTTTTACGATTTTGCCGAAACTACTGGCAACATTGTAATAAAACTTGGCGGGTTTTAAGAGGTAGTTATTGTGCATGTTTTGACATACAACTAAGGATATAATATTCATCATTGGCGCGCATAGGGGTAATGGTCTGAACTTTTCAAAGAAAAAAAGATAGTACGCCACTGACATATTTCAAATTAACAATCATTTTTGAATTCCTCTTTCAATTTTCAATAAAAAATCTATCTTCTCATTTTTTCATACGACGCGCTGTTTTGCTGCAAAAAATAAAATATCTTAACGCTTCCAAAGTATTCGAATTAATTTTGATAATGGATGTATGAGTTTATTATGTATCTAGATGTAGAAACTACTAGAAGTTCGAATACTTTGTAAGGGTTAAGATCTTTTATTTTTTGAATAAAAATGGCGCATCGTATGAAAAAATAAGAAGATACATTTTTTGTCACAAATTGAACGAGAAATTAAAAAACGATTGTTAATTTGAAATATGTCAGTGGCGTACTATCTTTATTCTTTAAAAAGTTCAGACCATTACCCCTATGCGAGCCAATGATGAATATCAAATCATTAATTGTATGTCAAAATATGCACAATAACCAGCTCTTAAATCCCGCCAAGTTTTATTACAATGTTGCCAGTAGTTTCAGCAAAATCGTAAAAAATGTGTAAAATTTTGTTTTCTTCAACGCCCTGTATTTTGAAAATGGATGGCTTTACAAAAAAATTTTATTAAGCAAACCCCAATTATTTTTCAGTTTTTTACCTATTCTAGTGACAGTGTTACCTTTTTTGAAAAATATGTATAAAATTGTTTCAAAATACGAAAAAAGAACTGAAAAAATGCGGTTTTTTATTTTTAAAGGTACGTTTCACCAATTTTAAAAGTCTGAAAAAATTCAGGGTGAAAGAATGTGCAAAAATACACATTATAATTAATTTTCGTAAAAACGAGTGTCCTAGTTTTTTTTTCAGAGTCATTTAAAAGTTTAAAATTGTTCTAAAAATTCGAATTTCCCGCCAAAAAATTTAAAAAAAATTTTTTCTTATAGATCTTTTTGGAACTTACAACTTTTTTTTACAAAGTTTTTGGCTAGCTCTTGATGCGCCTGAGATAAAAAATAAAAACATAAAAAGCCTAATTAGGCTCTAGGGGGGTCACGTGACCACCTAGGGGGCTAAAAATTTCAGAAAGTGAGTTCCTCTATATGTGCTAAAAATTGGCCTATGTGGAATTTAAATCGAGCTGGGGGCACTTTTCACCATCTTACCCGGCTAGGCCCTTTGAGAGTAAGAAACTCATAAATCGTATAAAAAACTTCAATATGGCGTTCGCTGAATATGTCCATCCTTATTGGTTGCTTAGAAAATTGCAAAATAAATCATAAATTTTGAGTTTTTATAAATATTCATAACTTAGGTAAAAATTAACTTAGAATCTTCTTATTACACGGAATGCCGAGACTTCTTGTACTTAAATTATATTTTAAATTTCAAAGCAATTGGTCAAATAGTTTAAAAGTTATTTAATTTGTTTATTCAAATTTATTTTTTTTGCAACACTATAAGTCAGAAAATTATGAGGTTACAATAATACTTCGGACAGTTTATGAAAGAAGAACATTATACTATTACCTTAATTAAAAATAAATGACAAAAAATAATTTTAAACAGTGTAAAATTATTTTTCAAAAACATGTCGATTTTTTACTTACTTATAAACAATTAGAATAACTTTTTAACCGTTACCCGTAGAAAAATTATTTTTTCATATTTAGAAAGACTGAATTTTTATACACATTTAGAAAGAAAAACAAGTGTCCTAGGACAATTAGGAACAAAGTTAGCCCCCCCATTTTTTTAATTCACATGTTTTTACAAAATAATTTTGCAATATTTATAATTATTTTTTGTCATTTTTTTTAATTAAATTAATACTGTAAATTTTCTTCTTTCACAAACTATCCAAAATATTACTGTAACTTCATCATTTTCTGACTTACAGTGTTGCAAAAAAAATTAATTTTAGATAAACAAATTAAATAACTTTTAAACTATTTGACCAATTGCTTTGAAATTTAGGGTGTGATTTAAGCACCATAAGTCTCAGTATTCCGTGTAATAAGAAGGTTCTAAGTTAATTTTTACATAAGTTATGAATATTTATAAAAACCCAAAATTTATGATTTATTTTGCAATTTTCTAAGCAACCAATAAGGATAGAGATATTCAGTGAACGCCATATTGAAGCTTTTTATACGGTTTATGAGTTCATTACTCTCAAATTTTTTTAAAATGCCCAATTTTTTAGTAATAGACGAAAAAAGCGAAAATTTACCGTTTTTTGATCTTCATTTGTTTATAACTATGTATATCATCAAAATCGGCTGCAGGAAACATATAGGTTATTATTATAGATGACCATACTACTCGAAAAATTTGGTTTCGCCCTGGAGGGGGTTGTGTCACCAATATGATATATTTGTTCCTTATTTCTCTGAACTATAAATTGAAGCTGTAATTACAAAGAAAGAAATATGTATGTCTTTGTACTCACTTTATCACGCTTAACGAATTACGGGATCTGGATTTCAATTCATTTTTTTTATAATTCTCGTATTAAAGTTACGCGTGAAGTTAGTCGTATTGATGACAGTTGGGGAAACATCCGCGACCGACCCTTTTGGTTTAACGTTAAAATCTTCTGAGTTACAGAGCAATAATTAAAAAAAAATTTCGGAGCGCTAATTTGTTTATAAACCTAATAGCACACTTTCTGAGGACTTTGCATAGACATATTACTAATATATGAAATCTTAAGATTTGATTCCAGCAATAAAATAGCTAGTACATAATTTTCCTTGTTTTATACTAATTTTCCCAGATTATTACCTTAGACCTTTCATTGTGTTGATAATTCATGTTGTGGAAATTCTCAATTATTATATTTCTAATTTAATACTATTCTGTCTAATTTCTCCAAAACCAGCAAATTTCCATAAAACCCAGCCTTATTAATACCTTTTGCTTTAGTTTTCCTTGCAAAAAACAAACAAAACACATCTCCTAAACTAAACCTCACCTCGCTTTCGGCCATTCATATTCATTCTTGTCCGTGTCACAATAATTTCGACTCGAAATTATAATATCAACCACTTTTTTGGAGTCGCTATTAATTTCGATAGTCGCTATTTTGTGACGTCATTTCGTTAGTTCAACTAAAATACTCGCACAGTCGCATTTCAACGTCGCCATATTGATTGCGACTTGTTTTGAGTCGAAATTTGGATTAGAATCAGGGCCCTGGGCCCTGGGCTGCGAAGGTCGCCTTATAAAATGGATAATAACATACAACTTAGCAGAACTATGGTAGAGCCATTTTCACGAAAGAAAGATCAGTTTGTATTTGCCAAGTTAAATTAAAAACAATATGTAATATTGTATACATTTTTGATGAAAACTTAAAATCGTCTCTTAACTCGGCACCTAGATATTAAATAACTTTTCGAGAACATCCTCGACAATACCATTATCTCTTAATAACACAAAAACTTTGCCCATTGCCTCTCGCATTCTCTTGCCGAGTAAAGAAAGCGAAGAATCTGTTAAATCCAATATTGGTATTTTATGAGATGTCAACTTTAATGAAACCCATTCAGTGAACATTAGCATTGGCGTAGATAAGAATTTCGAAAAGGACAGCGTTCTCTTGGATTTCTAAAATAAATACATAAACGTCTGGACAAATTTAACGCAAAGATTCTTACTTATAAATTACATTAACCCATTAATTGTATTGTAAAAAAATTAACGAGGAAAATAAAATTCCTGTAAAATTCTAACGTTGCATTGACAGTTTGTCTTTGACATCCTTCTAAGGTCCTTTTGTATTCAGTTGGCCATTTATGGATCCAAAAATCTGTTTGAGCGCTCTCTATAAATCACCGACAGTAAACATAAATAGTTTTAATCAAGATTTGCATCAATACCTCATAAGTAAAAAACGAATGTGCTTTCATATATATTAGTTGGTGATATTAATATTAATTTGTTTGAGGATCTAGATCACACTGAAGAATACCAAAATATTCTAGCTTCACAAAATTTCTTGTCTTATATAAATAAAACGTGTTTTGCCCGTGTGGGGTGCGGGCCGCTAAAAAGAATACACCCACAGTATCTCCTACTGGTCGTAAGAGGCGAACGCAGGAGCAGCTGACCGCTGTCCTTACCCAACATTCCATCTCGTCCCATACCCATTTATTTACCAAGAACCTATCTCAGCCACACCCCGAGTGTCGGATGAGTCCTCTTGACCGTGTTTGAGTGGAAGGGGTCCTTTTTGCGCGGGGGGTGTGTGGCATATACATGTCGCGCACCCTACACACAAACTGCGTAACTTGCGCCTCTCCCCATTCACACACTCCTAATTTCCTCAGGGTAGCGGGTAGAGACTCGTCTATAAACCCAATAGGTGATAGTCCTATTTCAGGTATGCGACCCTGCAAACGCGAGCCTTGGTATATCTACTAAGTCCAAACAGTAGATACCATTGTCCTTTCCTACTAACCCTGTTTAAACAAATTTCCTTATTAGCACTCCCAACCAAAGGGGAAGGCAACGGGAAACCACCCCTTTATTTCACCCACGAAAGTTCATGATATGAGCAATAGCTGCGAGGCCTCGGATGATAAGCTTCGCGATCCGGATGGCACCCGGCGCATCTTCTCGTCCGGGGAGGAATGTGTGAAATCAGTTACCGGGCATGTAGACGTGACTCATCAGGGTTTACATGCGAAATGTGCTACTGGTGAAAAACAAAAACTTAATAACCGCAAACCATACAACATAGCCACATGGAATGTCCGTGGCCTTTTACAACCGGGCAAACAAGCTATTCTGGAGAAGGAACTGGAACGAACCAATATCTCTGTGGCCGGGCTCTCTGAACTTCACTTCCGTAACGAGGGGCACTACATAACTAATTTGGGACATTTCATGTGCTTTTCAGGCAAAACTAACAAAAGTATCAATGGTGTTGGCTTTTGGGTTTCAAAATCTCTTTCTCCTTATATACTGGGATATCAAGCTATCAGTGATCGTATAATTTCCTTAAAACTAAATGGATCTCCCTCTATCGTCCATTTGATTCAGGTATATGCGCCTACCTCAACTGCTGATGATGATACAACTGAATCTTTTTTCAACGAACTGGAATCATATCTGCAAAATATCCCAAATAAAGAAATCGCTATCATCATGGGTGATTTAAACTCAAAAATCGGTGTTACTATGGATGACGAACATATACGAAATATTGTGGGTAGATATGGAATAGGTGAACGTAATTCAAGGGGAGACCGCCTTATCCAGTTCTGCGTTGACAATGACTTGACAATAATGAACTCTATGTATAGGCACCACCCCAGAAGATTGTACACTTGGATCTCACCTGGCGGACGACACCGAAATCAAATCGATTACATAATGATTAAACATCGCTGGAAAACATCTATTAGCCAATGTAAAACACGACCTAGCGCTGACTGCGGCTCTGACCACCAACTTCTTTTTGCAACGCTAAAGCAAAAATTCAAGGCATGTGCTAGGATCCGAAACAAGAGGATATCAAAAATAAAAGATACACAACAATTTAAAAGCCAATGTAATGAAAGATTCGAAAATATTTTACCAACTATCGCCACTCATGATTCCGAAAAGATTTGGTTATCTTTTAAAAATACCTTGATACAGACCTTGGCTGACTGCGAGGCATAGTCTAATGCCGTCTCAACCGGACCAAAAAAAGTGTGGATGTCTGCAGATACTTTTGACCTCGTTGAAGAACGTAGAAAACTTAAAATTGCTGGAATCGAGAACCCTCTCAGGAATTCCCAGTACCGACAGCTATCTAGAGCTATTCAGGCTGCTTGTAGACGAGACAAAAACAAGCATATAGAGAAAATCTGCAGAGAAATTCAACTACATGCCGACACAAATAACACCAAAGAACTCTTTGATAAAGTCAGACTACTCACACGTAAATTCAAACAGAAATCTTGGTCTATCAAAGATGATGAAGGTAATGTACAGACGGATTTGGACAAGGTTATTGATGTTTGGAGGGCGTATTGTAAGTCTTTATACGCCAATACGGACCAGATGTCAGCAGACACCCCGTTTGTACCTGACTGCCAGACCTCCAATTTCCATTCTCCTTCAACAGAGACACACCACACTAGTTTTGAATCTGAACCTGACATACTTTTTTCCGAGGTGGAATTCGCTTTAAAAAGACTTAAGTTAAACAAAGCAGCAGGATATGATCTCATTACTGCAGACGTCTTGAAGCATCTTCCGGAATGTGGAGTGAAAATATTACATCGATTGTGTAATGAAATATGGCACACAGGCGTTTGGCCTGAGGATTGAAGAAAGACCATAATCATACCTCTTCATAAGAAAGGTTCAACAAATAATTGTAACAACTACAGGCTATTAGCTCTAATATCACACGCCAGTAAGGTGATCCTCTACATACTGCAACGGCGTCTAGAAAACTTCATAAGTTGGCAAATAGCACCTGAGCAGGCTGGATTTGTAAAGGGCAGAGGTACTAGAGAACAAATCCTTAATGTAAGAAACATCATAGAAAAAGCCAGAGAATACCAGATCCCGATATTTATATGTTTCGTCGATTATACAAAGGCCTTTGATAATGTTAGATGGGACAAACTATGGAACATATTGACGACAATGGGTGTACCTAAACACTTGACTCACCTTATTAGCAAACTGTACCAAGATAACCTGGCATATATTCGAATGGACGGGTACCTGTCTGACAAATGCACTTTGGAGAAGGGAGTACGCCAAGGATGCGTTTTATCTCCCTTATTATTTAACATCTATTCGGAGTTCATAATGCGCAGAGTCTTGGATGGTTGGGAGGGAGGAGTAAACCTAGGTGGTGTTAAGATATCTAACTTGCGTTTCGCAGACGACACTACACTTCTAGCCTCTACTCCAGAAGAAATTATTGAATTATTAAAAAAACTCGAGGAAGAAAGTGCTAAATTTGGACTCATGGTTAACTACTACAAAACCAAAATCATGGTTATTGATCGCCAACAACAGTTTCCTGAAACCCAAACTATTGCGGGATGCGAGGTAGTCTCATCTATGATATATCTTGGAGCTCTAGTTAACAACACAGGCAGTTGTGAACCCGAAATTAGAAGACGCATTCAACTAGCAAGAGCAGCAATGAGTGAACTAAACGGGGTCTGGCGTGATCGTCACATTACTATGACAAACAAAAAGAGACTCGTTTCAACTCTGGTCTTTTCCATATTTTACTATGCATGCGAGACATGGACAGTCAAAGAATCAGATAGACGACGTATAGACGCCTTTGAAATGTGGACATGGAGACGCCTGCTTCGAATTCCATGGACGGCTCGCCGTACAAATGTCTCGGTTCTGGATGAAATTAAACCGGATCAGCGTCTCTCCAGTACCGTTTACTCTAGAATTTTAAAGTTCTTTGGTCATATCCATCGGAGTGATCACAAAATGGAGCGGTTGGTGGTCCAAGGAAGGCCTCAGACTCAACGCCAACGCGGAAGATCTCCACAGCGATGGGCGGACATTACTAAAAAGCTTCTCAACAAACAGTATACTGAGGCAATACATGTAACTGATGACCGCGACCAGTGGAGAAATATTATCAATCAAACTGTCCGAGCTGCTGAAGCCCAATTATGAACCACAACACATCTACTAAGATGTTAATGACTATGATGATGATGATGATAAATAAAACAACTAGACCTAGAAGTCAAACTTGTATAGACCATTTCTTTATAAAAAGACCTGCTGATTACACTAACATAACTTCATTTGTATTTGAAAATAATACTACTTCAGATCATTATCCAATCGCAGTTTCCATCCCTAGTCTAACCAAAACCAAAGAAAACACAATAATAATAAAGAAGTACATCAACTACAAAAAACAATTTGAAGCAGGAAAGGTGGTTGGATATTTATAATAAAACAAATAAAAATGAAGCGGTTAAACTTTTCATCGACAAAATTTTAAAATTAATAAACAAAAATACAATTATTTTAAAAAGAAATTATCTAAAAACCACTTTTAAAAAAGATTGGATGACAGAGGGACTTTTAAAGTCTGTACATGAAAAACATAGATTGTATGATCAGCTAATCCAAGATCCCTCAGATAACTTAAAAAAACAACGATATACAGACTATAAAAATAAATTAAGACTTTTAGTTAAAACTGCAAAAAGAAATTATACAAAACAACGAATTGAAAAAAATAAGACCTCTTCTTCATCACTTTGGAATGTAATAAATTCATTGTGCGGAAAAATAAAAGGAAATACAAAAATTGAATCGGTTAAAACCAAAACAGGAGAAATAATAACAGACAGAAAATAAATTGCAAATGAATTTAATACACATTACAGCACATTAGGACAAAAATATGCACAAAAAATACCCGTTTGTAATGACCAGACTGAGGAAATAGATAGGATAGAAAGCAGCATGTACTTGTATCTCGTTGACCAAAAAGAAGTGGTAAATGCAATACAATCTTTAAAAAACAAAAAATCTCCTGGCTGGGATGAGATCAAGACAGAAACTATCAAACAAATTAAGGAAGAAATTATTACTTCTTTAACTTTTCTCATTAATGCATGTTTTCAGGATGGTTGCTTTCCAGAATGTCTGAAAATAGGCACAATCAAACCTCTGTTTAAAAAAGGAAATAAAGAAGACGTGATTAACTACAGACCAGTCTCTTTGTTATCTGTTTTTTCCAAAATATTTGAAAAAATTTTAAAGAATAGAGTATTAAGTTTTTTTGATAGGTTTAGTATAATATCGGATTGCCAATACGGTTTTAGAGAAAGAAAATCGACACAAGATGCGATTTGTAAACTAACATCACAAATATCAGAAGCTTTTGAGTCTAATAAACGTAGTTTATGCATATTCGTCGATCTCTCTAAGGCATTTGACACGATATCTCACGAGATCTTGTTTAAGAAATTTGAGAAGTATGGTCTGAGAGGAAGGGTTTTGACATTACTAAAAAGTTACTTAACTGACAGAAAACAATTTGTAGAAATTGATGGTGTCAAAAGTGATCCTGATGTAATTAATTATGGCGTACCGCAAGGGACCGTTTTAGGCCCTCTACTTTTTACACTCTATGTTAATGACATGCTCAAACTAAAAACTGTTGGAAACATAATTACTTTTGCTGATGACACTGCCATTTTTTATAAGGCAGATAACTGGGAAGATCTTAAAATTATAGCAGAACAAGACTTTAAAATTATAAAAACATGGTTGCAAATAAACAAACTCACATTAAACTATGAAAAAACTAAATATATACCTTTTGCAATATATAAAAATTCTCTGCCAACTTTTAGTTCATTAAAAATAAATAAAAAACAACAAATATCTAAAGCAGAGTACATAAAATATTTAGGAGTTTTAATTGACAGGCACCTTAAATGGGACTTACAAATAAAAAATATTATAAGAAAAATACGAGGACTGCTACCAAAATTCCGCTATTTAAAAGAGTTTTTGGATGTTGAACAGCTTAAAATGCTTTACCTGTCTCTAGTAAAATCTCATCTTGTATATGGAATTTTAGGATGGGGTGGAGTAGCTGATTGCCATCTGGTGACCCTTCAAAATACTCAGAAATGGTTTCTTAAACTAATATATGGAAAACGAAAAACATATCCCTCAGACCAACTTTTTCATGAAACTCAGGTTCTTGAAGTTCGGCAATTGTACTGCTTAGAGTTACTTAAAAATATTTATAAAGATAAAATTCCTCTTAAAGTAAAAGTGTCAAATTATGGAACAAGAAGAAAATTGAATGTCGAATGTCTTCACACTTTAAAAACAGTCACACAACGGTCAATTAAATATTTTGCTCCAAGAATATACAACCAATTGCCCATAAATTTGAAAAATATTAAAAATTTTTGTTTGTATAAAAAATTAGTTACTGCTTGGGTAAAAGAAAATAGGGAGTTGTGTAACAATTTAATAAATTTAAATTATACTAGATAAAAAAAACATAGAAATTAGATTAGAAACTGTAAAATAAAATAATCATTTGTCAAAAAAAAACAATAAACATAAACTTGTCAATATTAGACAGATTAAGTCAATAAGCATGTTTATGCTTTTAAGACTTTTTTTACGTTTATTTTAGTGTAAGTAAACCGAAATTGTAAATTATTGTACTAACTATTAATTTGAATAAACGTATATTATATCATATTTAACTCCAATATGTGAGGTTTCAATCCTTATCGCATTTTTTAACCTTAGTCAATATTTTAAATAATTCTTTCTTAACTAATCAGGTTATACTTATATTAGGGCTTTTAGTAACACTGGTGATGGATATTTTAATTAGAAAATTCGTTCTGTATTATAATGAAACCCTTATTTTAGGAAATTTTAAATATACCTTTTACAAAGGATCTCGTATTTCCGTAAATTATAGTTTGTTGTAAAACGTATTTTATAGAACATTTCGAGAACACCACTTGTGTATCTTCAAGTGATGTGTAATCGTACCTGCTCCCACCTGCTGCAGTTTTAGTATGGTTTAGTATTTGAGCTACGTTGACGTAAAGTTTTCTTGCTTGTAAAGTCAGTGTTTACGTTTCTAAAGTTAAAAGCAGTCCAGTGTATTCTTTCGCCATTAGTTTGGCAACAAGTTCATTAAGTTGTTCTACATTTAACCGGAAAGCACTATTTTACTATTTTTAGTTACCAATACACAAAATTTTTTTTTCGGTAACCTCGAAGCTAGGACAAATAATCCCCGGACAAATAATCCCGGACAAAAAATCCCCACAAACTATCCCTGGACAAAAAATCCCCGAACAAATAATCCCCGGACAAAAAATCCCCACAAAAAATCCCGGAAAAATAATCCCCACAAATTTTTTTGGACAAAATATCCCCACAAAAAATCCCCAAGAAATATTTGCTGTCGAACAGTTCTCTAAAAGTTTTCCTGAAATTTTAACAAATTTCGAATTCCAATTCCATGCTGAAAACTTTAAATTATGTATGACAAAAAAGTGTGAGTTTTTTCAAAAATCGTGGAAAATATGGGGAATGAACTAAGACGCTGTTTTCATGACAGGCGCTTAACGCGCGATTACAACTACATACATACATTTTACTTGAGGCCGTTCACATGCCAACACGCGTCTTAATGACCTAAAACGCGTGTTAGCATGTTAACGGTCTTCGGTAAAATGTATGTATGTAGATGTAATCGCGCATTAACAAAACGCGCGTTAAGCGCCTGTCACGAAAACGGGGCCTTAGCTCATTCCCCATCTCCACGATTGTTGAAAAAACTCACTCTTTTGTCATGTAAAATTTGAAGTTTTCAGCATGGAATTGAAATTCGAAATTTGTTAAAATTTCGGGAAAACTTTTAGAGAACTATTCGACAGCAAATATTTTATTTCTTGGGGATTTTTTGTCCCGGATTTTTCTGTCCGGGATTTTTTTTGGGGATATTTTGTCCAAAAAAATTTGTGGAAATTATTTGTCCGGGATTTTTTGTGTGGATTTTTTGACATAATAATAGTCTCCCGTTTTATACCGCTCACGTGGATTTGGGAGTATAGCAGGGTACTCTGCTATATTTAGTGCCTAGGGTATACAAGGAAGGTAACAAGGCCAGTGCTACGCTTCAACCGCCTACTATTACCCTTGGTTGTACTCATTTTATTCAGGCTGAATCGACCTGGGGCCTATAAACATTTTAAAAATGTCTAGTTGTTCTTGCCGGCGGTAGGATTTGAACTCCGGACCACCGGTATGAGAGCCAAGCACAATACCGCTTAGCTACACCGGCCCGGGAATTTTTTGTCCGGGGATTATTTGTTCAGGGATTTTTTGTCCGGGGATTTTTTGTCCAGGGATAATTTGTGGGGATTTTTTGTCCGGGGATTATTTTGTCCGGACCCCATCTCTATAGTTTTTCTTTTTATCTATCCATCTCTACCCATAATTGTCTCGATATCATTATTTCTTATTATTGTCTCTTGTTTCTGTCTGTATCTACCTGCCATTTCTTTTCCTTTTTTAAGGATATTAAAGGGGTCATATTTTTTTTACGTTGTTCAATTTTTAGTCGTTTTGTTGACATCCAGTTTTGTTTAGCTTCTCTACAATTTTTTCTAATGGTTTCAGTTTTCGTCTTAGTAAGACGTTCTTACGTTGCTGAGGTCCATGATATTTTGCGTTATCCATTCTTGTTTTATGTTGTTTTTCTTGAAGTCTATGTCTTCTGCTTGTATCTTTATTATTTTCTTTTTTAGAGTGGTCCAAGTTACTTTAACGTCTGTCTGTACATTTGTTACTGAGGTTTTTAATCATAATAGCCACTATAACTTTTGAAGTAATTTTTCCAAAAAGTTATGTTGTAAAGAGTACTTTTCAGTTGAATGCAAAAAAATTAGTTTTTCAAACCAAGATATTCGCGATCTTCCCATACTTCCTTTGCCTTGAATGATGAGCCAAAAATTACCACATTCTTGGCTTGTCTTGTCTTGTCAAGCATGCCTGAGATCTATCTCTATGAACGCAACTGTAGTAAGCACTGTAATTAATGAAAATATTAAAAATAAAAGGTAAAATTTTGAAATAAACTTCATATTCTTCTTCTTCTCATAGCACTACAAACCCGGGTGGGACTTGACTGACTGCTTTGCCCAATTCTATCTCGTCACTTTCATCCGATAATGTACATATATTTGATTTTGTCCTCATTGACCCTTAGACTGGTTTTTGCCACTATCTAATTAATTGAAAATTTCCTTTACATTGGTGACGGTATTCCTAACAATGTCAATGTCATCAGCATATGCTATTAGTAATTTTGGTCATTTCACTGTGACTAGTTCTGCTCTAGATTGTGCTGTTCTTGTTACTTTCTGTCACCAGGATTATTCTATATAATATTTTTTTTTCTTGTTACCTATCCATACTCAGGGTCTACAACCATTTACACATATTTCAATGAATTGGATAAATTTTTTGGAACTGAAAGTTCCGCCGTTGCTATCCACATATGATCGTTTTTAATACTGTCGTATGTTTGTCGGAAATCTATGAAGAGATTATGGATAGTTCTACTGAATTTCCATATTTTTTCAAGTAGCTGCTTCAGCTAAAGTAAAAAAACTTAGTTAAGTTAAGTATTCCTATTAACTTCACTTGCTACATCAAAATGCTCGTTGTCTGATATTATCATTAAAGTTTACTGTCACACCCCTTGTTTCATCAAAGCTACTTTAAAAACAATCTACTCTGCGTTAATGTTCCCAATTTCTAATATTCTTTAATGATAATATCCTTTCTTGGTCCGCTACTGGCAGAATATCTCGGGCTAGCACCCGAGACCGCAATTAAAAACA
Source organism: Diabrotica virgifera virgifera (assembly GCF_917563875.1). Classification (NCBI taxonomy): domain Eukaryota; kingdom Metazoa; phylum Arthropoda; class Insecta; order Coleoptera; family Chrysomelidae; genus Diabrotica; species Diabrotica virgifera. The sequence goes on along the minus strand of NC_065443.1, from coordinate 15,810,768 downwards.
TCTCTAACTTAATTAAGGAACCATTATTAAAATCCGTCTACTATGCAACATACCGTAAAAATTCGCGGTTCCCCCCACTCCGCTCCCGCCCCACCAACCCCTCGCCGCTCTCGCTGGCTCTTCCGCCACTTCGAATGAAAAATGAATTAATCTTGGAAAACAACCCGCAAAACCGTCCGCTTCTACGTGTTGTTTTCTCGAAATTAGATTTTTCTATTGAAGGGACGACTAAATTTTAGTACAATTTATGTTTTTGGTGGTTAAATAAAACCTTAACAATAAGAAGGTTCTTGAACTATAAATTATTCTCTCATTGATATTAAGACAATCAACTTTGCTTAACCTTATTTCATCTGTTGTACGTAATAATTTTGCAAAGTATTCAAGATTCAGCATCTTTTGCTTAAGTTATGTGTTAAACATTGTTCAGGGATAATAACGCCAAGAAATTTGTAATTGTGAAATATTTTTGAAGAAAGTGTTCATCATCATTGGCTGTACAACCCATGGTTGGTCTCGGCCTGTTTTATAATTAGCTTTCCATTCCTTCCTATCCTTCATCTTGATTTTTCAACTTCTCCTCACTACACTTGGTCTTTGGTTATAAATGTATTTCGACGGCTCCATCTCATTCATTCACTCTATTGGTCTTAGTTTTTTTTTGACATCCATTTTATTGCAATCTATTTTATACAAAATAATAAACAATACATATGAGTGTTAAGAAAGTGACACAGTCAGTATTCACCCAGTGGTGAATACCTAAAAGAGTACTACTAATAATAATTGAATTAATTTGAATAGTACAATAGTAATAATTTTTAATTTTTTAATAATTTTTAATTTTTTTAATTTTTAAAATTTTTTTTTAATCTTTTTAATTTTTTTTTAATTTTTTAATTTTTTAATTTTTTTTAATTTTTTTTAATCTTTTTCATTTTACTCAGTTTTTGAGTATTTAGAAACTGTCTTTCGGTCCTTTTCTTAGACGAAGAGAAGGTAAATGCGTGGCCTAAGTGTCCTCTATTTGCTTTCTCCTATTTTCGTCGTCTCTACGTGATTATATATTGTAAAATCCGGAGATATGGGATGCAGCCAGAAAGCAGTTTATTAACGAAAAGTCTTAGATTTAAAATATTGTTTATTATATTTTTATTTCAATTATTCTAATTGTTTAAAAAGTAGTAAACTTTGTATCTGGGGCTCTTCGTTGTTTTCCTCGTAATACGAGAGATGTCGCTGGATTGCGTCTTAAAAGGTGGGTTCATTGCATCGCGATGGTTTGCCTTAAAAGAGGCAGAATGTTTGTATTCCCTTCAGAGTTGTGACTACATAAACTTCACTGATGATGCATAAGGATGCTGAAATAGTTGCTATATGGAGATGGTAGTCCAACTCTGAATCGAATATAAACAAAACCTGCCTTGAACCCTTTTTAACAATAGTAATAAGTTGGAATGATTAGTTAGTGTTGAGGTCAAGAGTGTCTGTTCTTTTTAGTCTTCTGTTCTGTAGGGGTGTCAGGAGATTGGTGACCAATATGTTTGCATGAACCTGTAGTCTATTGTGGTACTTGGAGCACAGAAAAAAAAAAGAATGTGTGTGTACTTTGTACGCACGTAAGAAGTTATACTTCTATTATATGATTTCTTAAAAATAAATATACTTTAAACAGTTTGTTTTAATTTTTTTTAAACATCAAACTAATTTTGTGCTTACCGCATTCAAAAAAAAATAAGAAAAAGTATATGATTGCTCCGGATTCGAGCTCAAGATCTCTCGATCTCTGGCCGAATGCTATACCAAATACGCTACGAGGGCTGTGTCTGTATCGGTTCGGACGTACCTAATGACAATTCACGGTAACAAACAGACAAGGTGAAGTATAATAAATATACAATAAAATGTTTTAATAATACTCATCTTACTCCTGAGGAAGACAAATCCAAAGACACAAAAATTATAATTAATATATTTACTAAAAACACTAATATATTTTCTAAAAGATATTTTCTATTTTTCTAAGATCTACTACGATTTTGTTTATTTCAAATACCGTAAAAACTGTAAAAATTCAAATTTCAACTTACCGGTTTTGTATTCGTTATAATAGGAATTCACTAGCTAGGGGATTTTTTCAAAGTAGGAACAAAATCTAACAACCGATTTTTAAATGAGTTTTTCCCCACCCTCCCACCCTTCACATCCGGCTGTAAAACAGATGATTTAGCATTCTACCAACTTTATAAACTAAAATATTTTTGACAGTTAAACGATACCAACAGATTTTGCTTAAAATTTATAAAAAAAAATATAAAAAAATTATTCATTTACATTTATTTGGAGTAAATTTCCAGTTATACAGGTCACAATTTAACTTGATTTTCAAATAAATCCATCTGATTTTAATAAGTATTAAAACCAAACAACATTACACCATAGTTTTTGCTCCTCATTTGAATACAACCCCCCCCCCCCCCGTATTGTTAATTATCTGTAATTCATCTTTTGTAACCACAAGTAATTTCCAAATATGTTAATTTAAATTGATTTCTACCATAGTATTGCACAAAATTGTATTAGATCTAGCCAATATTATTCATTAACAATATTGTCAAAAAGAAAAATATATATATTTTATTGTAAACTGACAAGGCCTGCAACTATTACTACATCATAACAGAAGAAGAATTTGACATTTTTTTGACATTGACTTAACCTCTCACTCTCAGTGACATTTGAGTTTCTTTGTAAATAAAACCAAATTAGAGGAATTTTTGCAATTCTTAAAAATCAAAAAGAAATAAGATGTAGTAGTACACAGTTTGCTTTCTTCATCAAAAAAATTCCCAAACTCCCGTTGTCTCCACGTCCTTTGTGTGCGTTCGAGAATCTGTTATGTGTTATTATTTTTATCGACTTTAAAACAAAAAATATTTCAAAAACTTTTTTAACTTTTCAAAGAAACCATATAATTCAGCTCAACCAGGTAACTTTTTCAAAGATTTTTTGAGATTAATTTTTCAATCTACTCAACTATTTATTACATTCAACAGATATTAACATAAATGAATCATTTTTTCATCTATTTTTTCATATTTGCCTTTTTCTAACTTTTTAGTAATATCTCATAAAATCTCATTCATTGCTGCACAAATCATCATAACTTTATATTGCTATAAATTTAATTTCATGTACAGTTAGTTATAGTCCTGTCGCCAAGGGGGGTACAACGGCCTCGTTAATTCAGATGGACTTACCCAAGTTTTTTTTATGTATTTTGACCCGTAGAACACGAATTTTTTGGGTAACAGTTGATCCGGATGTCGATAAGATTGTTATAGACCAAGAACTTGAGGAATCAAATAACAGCGATTTTTGGCAAAACAAAACAATATTTTGTATTTTTTGGGTCATTTTAAGCAAAAAATATTTCTACAAGTTTTTTAGTAGGATGCACAGTTTTCGAGATAAACGCGGTTGAACTTTCAAAAAATCGAAAAACTGCAATTTTTAAACCCGAATAACTTTTGATTAAAAAATAAAATAGCAATTCTGCTTAGCGCCTTTGAAAGTTCAAGTCAAATTATGTCGGTTTTGATTATTTGCATTGCTAAAAATTTATTGTGTTATTGTTAAACAAAGCTACAAACAACTAGTGCGTGAGTGATGTTTCTATGATTTCTCATTTAAAATCGAACGAGTAGGTAGAATAGGTACTAGTGCAATCAAGACTATTTCTACGTTACATGCGTTAAAACACATGTAAAAGCACGGGAAACCCTACGTGTTTATAGCTTTGTTAAACAATAAAAAAATAAATTTTTACCAATGGAAATAATCAAAACCGATATAATTTGACTTAAACTTTTAAATGCGGTAAGCAGACTTGCTATTTTATTTTTTAATCAAAAGTTATTCGGGTTCAAAAATTGCAATTTTTCGATTTTTTTAAAGTTCAACCGCGTTTATCTCGAAAACTGTGCATCCTACGAAAAAACTTGTAGAAATATTTTTTACTTAAAATGGCCCAAAAAATACAAAATAGTGTTTTGTTTTGCCAAAAATCGCTGTTATTTGATTCCTCAAGTTCTTGGTCTATAACAATCTTATCGACATCCGGATCAACTGTTACCCAAAAAATTCGTGTTCTACGGGTCAAAATACATAAAAAAAACTTGAGTAAGTCCATCTGAATTAACGAGGCCGTTGTACCCCCCCTGGCGACAGGACTATTACCTTCACATTTGAATTTAATTCTGAATTATTTATTAATGATTTTATAGTTTGACACTTTTAAATTTTAGCAAATTTTTACCTATTTACTATTGTTCACTTTAATTTCAATGTCTCCAACAAATAAAAATTAAAACATTTTCACAATCACACCACAAATAATACACAATTGACCAATTCTGGTTTTAAGAAAATTGCACAACCAATCTTACATCCATCAGTTCTTGAACATCCAGAACAACATCTAATAATCCCAATAAATTTAAAAATATACACTTTAAAAAATTTAAAAATAACATCACTTTATATATAACTAACAATTTTTGGTTTCACGGTTTAATGTCGTGTTCCCTTACTAATCCCCTTAAGATCCTGCCAATTTATTTTTGTCTTGTTTGTACATTACAATCAAATCTGTCCCTCTAACATCTCTCCCGTCAGCATATTTTGGAGAAAAAGTATGATATTGAATACTACTATATTCTTCCCTTATACCGGAAAGTAAGTGTACATTTTATACTTATACTTGACATACTTTAGTTGCCACTACATTTGAATGCTTGCATGTATGTTAGTGTGAGGGTTGTTAAACCATATTTACGTACATTTTAGCATTTATATGTATGCATGAATATACAGAGAGAGTCTGTAAAGTGGAATAAATTCAATATCTCAAATACTAATTGTTTTTTTGGAAAATGCTCAGACCCGTCGATTAGTATTTCAAATTGTCCTTTTTGACATTCAATAATAATGTATACAGGGTGTCCCAATTTAGAGATATGACGTCATCGTCGATTTTCTTAAATGGCAGCACTGTCATTTTGATAGCTAATTTGATAGGGTTTGTAAAGTTATACATAACTGCAAAATATCAAATTTTTATTCTCTACCATTTACAAGATAATAGAAAATAACAAAGTTATATCTGTAATTTGGAATATATTCAATAATTAAAATACTAACTGTTTTTTTGAAAAATGCTCAGACCCGTCGACTAGTATATCAAATTGTCCTTTTTGACATATAATAATAATGTATACAGGGTGTCCCAATTTAGAGATATGACGTCATAGTCGATTTTCTTAAATGGCAACACTGTCATTTTGATAGCTAATTTGATAGGGTTTGTAAAGTTATACATAACTGCAAAATATCAAATTTTTATTCTCTACCATTTACAAGATAATAGAAAATAACAAAGTTATATCTGTAATTTGGAATATATTCAATAATTAAAATACTAACTGTTTTTTTGAAAAATGCTCAGACCCGTCGATTAGTATATCAAATTGTCCTTTTTGACATATAATAATAATGTATACAGGGTGTCCCAATTTAGAGATATGACGTCATCGTTGATTTTCTTAAATGGCAACACTGTCATTTTGATAGCTATTTTGATAGGGTGTGTAAAGTTATACACAACTGCAAAATTTCAAATTTGTATTCTCTACCATTTAGATGATAATAAAAAATAACAAAGTTATGAAAAAGAAGTAATCAACTAATAATTGAATTTAATTATTTCAATAAATTAAGCAAAAACTCATAATGTTGCCCTCAATTATTGTCAAATTGTCAATGGGCAACGTTATGAGCATTTGCTTAATTGAAATAAATAAATTCAATTATTATTTGATTAATTCTTGTTCTTCATAACTTTGTTATTTTTTATTATCTTGTAAATGGTAGGGAATAAAATTTTGAAATTTTTCAGATGTGTATAACTTTACACACGCTATCAAAATAGCTATCAAAATGATAGTGTTGCCATTTAAGAAAATCAACGATGGGACACCCTGTATACATTATTATTATATGTCAAAAATGACAATTTGATATACTAATCGACGGGTCTGAGCATTTTTCAAAAAAACAGTTAGTATTTTAATTATTGAATATATTCCAAATTACAGATATAACTTTGTTATTTTCTATTATCTTGTAAATGGTAGAGAATAAAAATTTGATATTTTGCTACAAACCCTATCAAATTAGCTATCAAAATGACAGTGTTGCCATTTAAGAAAATCGACGATGACGTCATATCTCTAAATTGGGACACCCTGTATACATTTTTATTGAATGTCAAAAAGGACAATTTGAAATACTAATCGACGGGTCTGAGAATTTTCCAAAAAAACAATTAGTATTTGAGATATTGAATTTATTCCACTTTACAGACTCTCTCTGTATATACTTTAATATTGGCTTGATCTTTACCCTTCGATTTCAACCAGACCACTTAACTAACTCTGGTTTTTTGTTATTTGTAGCATTTAATTTTACTTTTACCGTGACCTGAAGATGCTGTGAATATTGTAGACAGCGAAACCGGTCGTCAGTTGTAAAATAAATTGTTTGTGAGAACGTCTCTTTTTTCTTTACTACAACTAATATATTCTTTTCATACCTTTTCTTGCACTGATATATTTATACATAACTTGAAAGATTTAGCAACTAAACGCCATACTGTCTATGTGCGCATGCGCGCAGTATTATGAAATTTTACTCTCAATCGCGCCTAAAGAAGTATAACTTCAATAATTTCTTCTTTGACGGTTTGGACTTGAAGATCCCTATGTATATTATCGTTGGAAATGTACCAAGGAGGTTGGCACAGTTGCCTTAGAACTTTTGATTTGAAGCGCTGTATCTTGAGTAAATTTGTTTCACTGGCAGTTCCCCAGATTTGGATGCCATACGTCCAGATGGGTTTCAGTACACATTTGTAGATCAGCAGTTTATTGTCTAGACTTAGGCGTGATTTTTGATTCATGAACCAGTACATCTTTCTATATACGAGTCCCAGTTGCAGTCGTTTGTTCCAAATATGCTTTTGCCATGTTAGGCGGCTGTCTAGGTAAATCCCCAAGTATTTGACGTCACTTTTTATTGACAGTGGTGTGTTGTTAAAGGTTACAGCTGGATTGATCCCCTTCCTTAGTGTAAACGTAATGTGTGTTAACTTGGAGCTATTAACTTTGACTCTCCACAGTTTAAAACATATTTCAAGTCTATTTAAGTGACTTTGTAATATCTGAGAAGCTAGGATCGGATTTTCGTGGCAGGCCAATAGGACAGTGTCATCAGCATATGTTGCAATTGTTGTACGATCTGAAGTTGGTATATCTGCTGTAAACAGGAGGTACAGTGTGGGTCCAAGGACATTTCCTTGGGGTACGCCATAGTGGATGGGATATAGAGTAGTGAGGGCCTCTTTTGTGGTGCAACTATATTTCTAATAAACAATTAATTCATTTAAAAAAGTTATTATTATTATTATTAAATCATACTTAGGGCCCAAGAATTGTGTAGTGCCTCGGGCCTACAAGGAGAATAAGATTTTTGGATAATATTTAAGTATTAATTGTTTATCTACCATTCGTAATTAACAGAAAAACTTCCATCAACATTTTTATACCTATATAAAAAAATTTCTGTAAAATTGATTAGGTCAAATTTTTATTTATGGCCCATTCTGAGATTACTTTGATTAGCAACATGCCGATTAAACAACCCCCACACTGGAAGGGTCCTTTACTTTGGCAAGTCCACGCCTTATTGCTCTATTACACAATATAATTTAGTCTTTAACAAGATTGTTCGGGTAAGACGAAGGATCCCGGATCTTTAACAACTACTTAACTTAATAGTTTGCCATAAAGTTGTTGTTGAAGTTTGGGAGCGCTGCTGACGGAACAAAATGTGTCATAAATGCTCTTCGGTTTATCTACTTCCCGTCAATGGCGTAACTTGTCAAAAGGTAAGCGTTTGAACCAATAAAAGATAGCAAAAAACATGTAGAAAGAAAAGACTCAATTTTCATTATAAGCGCAATTGTTTAGGTACCCATACCGTAAATGTAGGGATCTAACTGTTCTACGTCAAGAACTTTATGTTCTAAGTTAACTTTTTAATTTTTTTTTCAACAGTTGGCCTACGTGTATTAAAAAATGAGTTTATTAATATCTGCATTTCTCCGACACTGAAGCGTATATCAATCGCGCTTAGCTATATCTTTTATCTCATCCTCTATCTATTCCCCTTTGTAAGGATGTAGTGGCGACATGTAATTTGTTTGACTAATTCTGTCCAATAATATCTCTCTCGTGTGCGTGTTGTTTTGCTTCGGAGAATGGGCAACCAGTCATGACCTTTATTTGGTCACTAGTTATTTGTTCAAAATATCTTGGTCATCATTATCATCATCCTCCTCCTCCTCCTCCAGCCCTTTGCGTCCACTGCTGGACATAGGCCTCCCTCATTTTTGTCCATTGTGCTCTATTTTGAGCACTTTACATCCAATTTCTAGACATTTTCTTGAGATCGTCAGTCCAACGAGTAGGTGGTCTTCCTCTACTTCTTTTGTCTAATCTCGGCCTCCACTCAAGTAATCTCTTCGTCCATCTCCTATCACTGATTCGGGCGACGTGTCCGGCCCAGTTCCATTTCAGTGTGGCAATTCGGGAAATTACATCGGTAACTCCTGTTCTTCGTCTTAAGTCTTCATTTCTAACTCGGTCACGAAGCGATATACTCAGCATTGACCTTTCCATTTTCCTCTGAGCTATTTGCAGCATTTTAGAAGTTGTAGCTGTCAATGTCAAAGTTTCGGTACCATAAGTCATCACAGGCAACACACATTGGTCAAATGTTTTACGTTTTAAAGAAATTGGTATATCGCTTTTAAAGATGTCGTAGGCTGCCCATGCTAGGTTTATTCTTCTTCGTAGCTCGCATGTTTGGTTGTCTCTTGTGAACTTTATTTCGTGTCCAAGGTATATGTATTTTTCCACTAGCTCTACTTCGTTGTCTCCAATATTGATACTTCCGCTAGGTACCAGGTTTGTTATGAATTTTGTTTTGGAGATGTTTATTTTAAGACCTACACTGGCACACACTAACTGAAGTTCATGTAGCATTGTACATCCCTTAAGGTTGTCAGAGAATAAAACTATGACGTCTGCGAATTTCAAATTTGTTAATCTTCTACGGTCAATATTCAGGCCTCGCTCTTCCCAGTTAAGTTTTTTACAAGAATATTCTAGTACAGCGGTAAACAGTTTAGGCGATAAGGTATCGCCTTGTCGGACTCCTCTGCCGATTGAGATATGGTCCGTGTTTTTATGTAGTTTCACCGTACCTTGGTATATTTTGGTTAATAGTTGTGGTGGCTCTAGTTTTGCTGTTAAGTTATTTTAGTATTCAATTATTTGTGTGATGTACGGTCCATAGTATGCGGAACATTCCACGGTATACCCACATTGCAAATGCCATTATACATTTCGAATCAGCCTTTTTTATGGTCCATATTTCTGAAGCGTAGGTGGCGATAGGAAATATTAATGCTCGAACAAGGCGTAATTTTGTGTTTTCTGTAATATCAGTGTTCTTCCATATTTTTTTTAAGTTTGACTGTTGCCTATCTGGCCATTGTGATGTATCGACTGATCTCGCCTTCGCACCCTCCACTGTTAGTGATGACGAAACCTAAGTATAATATAATTAAATTGTCTGATCACTTCGTACCCTGCCATGTTTCTTATGTCTATTTATTTCTATTTGTATCGATGGTTATTACTTTAGGTTTTTGTATATTTATTTTTAAATTCATATTCGATACTCCGTATTTCTCTACTTCTCTACTTTCTCTACTTCTATGCCACATTTTCTACCATTTTACGTTATCGAAGGCCTTGGAGTATAGTCAACGAAGCACAAATATTTTATTCTTTATAAAATATATCAACTCGAGTTGTACAGCCCCGATAAAAATTTAAAAAATATAATATGATTTGGTATTTTAAAAGTTTTCTTCTTGATTCGTATGACTTTTTGGTCAAAATATATTATTTTCAAGTTATTTTTGAAAAACCGCCTAAAACTATGCATGTTTTTAGGTAGGAACTAAACAAGTTTAATCGTGAATACCTTGGAAAATATTAATTTACCCAAGAAAAGTCCGTAAAAGATTTTTTGCTAAAAAATCTATCATTTTCGGGAGTTATTGAAAAATTTAATATTTTCACTCTCGAGAAGGGGTAGTATTTAACCCCTGGGGTATATCGGCACCATTTATAACCTTTTTTGTTTGACGTATTTACTCAAATTTCATGTCAATCTACGCGGGCAGTCAACATCCTGAGCAAAAACCGTGAAGGAATGAACTGCTAACCATTTCAATATTATTTATTCTAATGTATATTTTTAGTATTGTAAATTGTAAAAATTTAATTGATTTTAACTAAAGCTGTAAATAATATTTGGTTGTTAGCTTTAGTTGCCAGCAAAAAATTCTCGCAACTTCTTTGTGTCAACCAAAAATGATTGAAAATCTGCGTGCAAAAATTGCGTGACAACGACACTTAACCAACGCTCAATTTCACGATTCTTTATTTTCCTGAAGAGTCGTTACGCCGCCTTATAATTGAGTTTGACAACTATTAAATATTCCGATGAAAATACAAGGCTTAATTTTATTTTCCTTGTGCGGATTTTTAATGGAGACAACCTTCGATTTTAGCATTACAAAAATTATGCACGTATGTTTGGAATGTTATGGTGTAGGTGTGATTGGAATATAAAGCGATTGGGGAATTATAAATGATATGGAGGATGTGTACTTGTTTCAGGAATGACTGTAATCCTGAATTATGTCGATACTCATAAACAATCGATTGTTAAACGACGTATTGAAATACAGAAATACCGATTATGTATTGTGTAATGTTCTAGTACATCATGTTTACAAATATAATTAAACAGATATTAGATACATAAAAGATGCAAACGCAAAAATAGAAAAAACCAAAATAGATTTTCACTTGAAACGGCTTCTTTAGTTTGCCAGGCCATCCATACGGATCTTAACCCAGATATGCCTAAAACTTACCTTTAAATATTTTTTAATATTTTTCTTCAAATTTACGTGTTATGTAAGGTAACAAAACATATTTGTCGTTAAAACAAAATATTTATGTAAAATAAGTAAAAAAAATGCTGTACAAAATATGGTACACCAGGCATATAACAAACTATTAGGTTTGGGCACAGTATAAAACAAAACATTTGAAATTTTAGCATACGTTGCATCTTGAATACCTTATTTATGAAATATGGTACAAATCATACTATCGAGTTCTTTTTTCCTGTGGAATTACCAAATGGTCTAGTGATCTGTCATCTGTCACAGCTTTAAGTCGATTTCAAGGATCTCTTTCACGTTGCCAAAACATTCTCTTTCAAGGAATGTTGATATAACCACTCAATAATAGAGTTCCCAGAAAAGCTTTGACCTCATACTCCCGAACTTCTTGTTGGCGGTCCTTCTGTGAAGCATATCGATTAATTTCTGACGGTATAAACTATAAACTTTAGTATAAGTTACTCATCAACGAAGAGTGAAAAACATTCAGAGGAACGCTTAGAATCATATTTTGGAAGTTCATTTTTCACCAATACGTTGACCTTCTCTCTGCATGTTTTTTTTACCTATTGATATGTATTTATTCTTTGATCCTTTACCTGTCTATTTATCTCTCAGCTCTGTGAATGGAATGTTTTACTGAGAATCGGGTAACAATATGCCTTCGTCATTAGTTTGCACATATATTTGAGAGCGAGGTTATAATTGCAAGCCACGTAAATTATCCATTGCCTTCAGGACCTATTTTACCACTAGGCCCGTGAAGCATCTGCCTCGGCCCCGTATTTGAATGGGGTCCGGAAAGATCACCAAACAAAACATCTTTATTACAATAACAAAACAAATTTTCAAAACTCTTGCATTTTACGAACAGGCAATGATAAATGATAACCATAAGAGTTATAATTAAGTGGATGGGCGCAAACTTTCGGCTTCAATGCTTTTTAAATGCATTCATTTTTTCGAATTCTCAAAAAACTAATAAATATTTTTAAAAAATTTAGACGCAGAATGAAAGATTACATTATTACCGAGGGTCAAATGTCCCTTAGAATAAATAAAAAGTTTCTTTTGAATAAGACATGTATTTAAAATTAAAAATCACACTCAATTTTCTCTTTTTTTTTAACCCCTGTAACTTATTAAAATAAACATTATCGAAGATTTAAGAGATTTTCGGCCCTCGGTAGTAACCTAATCTTTTATTCTGCGTTAAAGTTTTTCAAAAATACTTATTAGTTTTCTCAGCATTCGAAAAAAATGAATCCCCATTTGAATAGCATTGAAGCTGAAAGTTTGCGCCTATCCCCTTAAACAATGTTTAATTGTTTAAATATAAATTTAATTTATTGTCAATAAAAATTTTATTTTCTTGTGCAACTATATTTCTATTAAATAATTAATACATTTAAAAAAGTTATTAGGTATTATTATTAAATTATATTTAGGCGCCCGAAAATTGTGTAGTGCCTCGGGCCTGATTTGAAGTAAAATAGCCGCTGATTGCCTTTGTATCTCTATCATCACTCTTCGTCTGGTAGGACATCACATGCATTTACTGGAGACTCCAAAGCAATACTGTCTACAATTGCTACTAAATTTTCATGATTCTCCAACATACCCAGCGCATCCTCCAGTGAAAAACCGCTAATAATAAATAGTATGATATTTTCCTGGCGTACAATATTTTGTACACTAAAATGAAATAGCCCAACGCATATTGTAGAATAAAAATTTAATCAATTTCTAAATCTAAATAGAAATATATACGTGTTCTCTACCGGTATGTACAAAAATATATAGTAATGTTTGAATAACGGCAATTCGGTCAGTTGAAAGAAAACTCTATTTGTTTTAAGTCTCAATATTTCGTCACTATTTGGTGACTTCTTCAGGAGAAAACTGCAAATTTATTAATATTAGACATGGACAAACTTAAATATTTCGATACTTACAACTATAAGAGTAAAAATTTAAATTTCTTTAACATTATTTTGAAAATTGATTTAGAAAATGACAGATTTTATATTGACTTATTGGGGAGTTATGGTAACTGCAATATATTTTATATTAAGAGGAAACAGTAGCGATCAACAGGTAGCGAAAACGCGTTCCAAGATTGCGGCTGTAATTGTGAATATTTTTTCGAGATATTTGGCACACGTATTCGTAATATAATAAAGAATGGCGGTACAGAGCCCAATTTGAAAAATATATTAATATGTGGAAATTACTCTGTAATTAAATACAATATTAAAAAAACGATCCTGTACCGCCATTAAGAAGAACAAAAAAATACACTTTCTTCAAATAAACTTTTTTATCCGATGCCTAGATTTTTTGTCATTTTGGAACTACTAAAATTTTTTATTTCATTAGTAGTTCCAAAATGACACAAAATCTAGGCATCGGATAAAAAAGTTTATTTGAAGAAAGTGTATTTTTTTGTTCTTCTTAATGGCGGTACAGGCTCGTTTTTTTAATATTGTATTTAATTACAGAGTAATTTCCACATATTAATATATTTTTTAAATTGGGCTCTGTACCGCCATTCTTTATTATATTACGAATATGTGTGCCAAATATCTCGAAAAAATATTCAAAATTACAGCCGCAATCTTGGAACGCGTTTTTGCTACCTGTTGATCGCTACTGTTTACTCTTAATAGAATGTTATCTGATATATACAATTTTTAGTGAATAGGTCAAAGTAAAAAAGGAAATTATACATTTACGAAATTTTAAGGTGGAAAGGTAATATTAGAAAACTAAGAAAGGACCTAGAGTAAGTTAAATTGATTTATAAAATGTAATTGATGGTACTTCATGAGTTAGTGTAAGACTGGTATTTAGAAATTTAAATAAAATTGAGTTAGATTAACTATTAGAAGATAAATTGGGTAATTTGTTTATTTAAATGTTATGTATTAGTTAGTTATTTAAATTATTTAAATCTACTAAAAAAACTTATAACTAACTTATAACTCTACTAATAAAACTTTCAAATGCAGTAAGCAGAATTGCTACTTTATTTTTTAATCAAAAGCTATTCGGGTTCAAAATTTGCAATTTTTCGATTTTTTGAAAGTTTAACCGCGGTTACCTCGAAAACTATGCATCCTACGAAAAAACTTGTCAGAACATTTTTTGCCTAGAATGACCCAAAAAATACAAAAAAAGTTTTATTTTGCGAGAAATCACTGTTATGTAATTCCTCAAGTTCTTTGTCTTTAACAATCTTATCGATATGTGGATCAGCTGTTACGCAAAAAATTCGTATTCTGCGGGTCAAAATATATAAAAAAAAACTTAGATAAGTCCATCTCAATTAAGGAGGCCGTTGTACCCCCTGGCTACAGGACTATAAATCTTACAGCTTTTATAAAATAAAGTAGTCTAATTTTAAATATTTAAGAATTTTTATGTAACTCATTTGTTGACGAGATTTAATAATTTGGTTGTAAAACTGATATAACCCTTCGCCTTAAATTAACGACATTAACCCTTTTAGAAAGCGCTATACTTGACTTGTATTTGTAATAAACGTGTTTAATAAATATTTTTTACAATGATACTGTTTGTTAATCTTCAAAAATAATTTCTTGTAATAGCAAAAAATATTTTAGAAGAAAGTTTATTGTGCATCAATTCACTTTTTATAAATTAAGCTAATACCGAAATACCGGTATTTTTATTTTAAATACCGGTATCGAATACCGGACAAAAATCATCCGGGATCCCGGTATTCGGGATCCCGGAATCCCGGTATTGTAAGCCCTAGTTGCGGTAGTGAACGAATAGCTATTCTTGGCAACTGTAGACCGCAACTGGCGACAGCGACGCGGTATGCAGCTCTGCTAGCAACCATTGAGCAACTGTTTGCGTTGCAATTGCGGTGCGGTTGCCGGTTGCTTTTGGTTAGAACACGGCCTTATGACCAGTATTATACAACGGTTTTAAAAAACTTGGATCACTCCTTTGTTAAAGTAAATAGAATAATTAAAACAAAAAACGTCTTTTATTCGAATTCCCTAGATACATAACACGGTTGCGTTATTATATTGTATCCACTTTCACTATTCGCCGACCATAATAACTCTTGAATTGTCTTTTGAGTATAATATGGATTTTATCGGGTCGTATAGCAGCAGTTTTGAGAAACGGACAACAAAAGATAATAAATTACTATAGAAATGTCTCCCATTCAATGGTCGTAGGTGCCGTCTATTGTTTGAAATTTTGAATATTCCATGCAGTCACCTGTTTCGGTCCACAAAAGCGGCCGAATAAATTCTTGTAACTGAGCCACAAAAACTAGCGACTATATTTTATTTATCGATTTCGACAGGTAGACCGTTTTGTGCCGTGCCAGTTTAGGAACGTTTGAGAATGTAAAAAAATATTACTTTTTTCAATTTGGTTTTAAGAGATGTAATAAAAAAAGTAGTTTAATGCTATCCTTATCGCGTTTAATCAGACAATTAATTTAAATTTAGCGACTCTGTACACTAAGGAAAGCCAATGAGACATTTTTGCACATATATTTTGTCTGTTTCTGTACGTTTCTGCATATTTTCAAAATTTAACATATTATATTCTACAAAATGGGAATACCAAAATAAAATTATCAAAAAAGAAAATAAATTTTAATAGTTTAGTAATGCTGGATAAATCACCCTAACAGGGCAATCCACCAGATATAATAGGTAAGCACCTGGATGGTATTACTTTATTGTAAATAAATAAATAAAAGATTAGAATGTTTATGACTCCTGAAATGCTGAAGAATAGAAGTGTATTATGATCGATGTTCTTCTTCTTCTTTTTGATGTGCCTATCCGTGACGAATGTTGGCGATCATCATGATGACAACCTTTATCCTATCTGCAGCAGCGCAGAAAAGCTGCACAGATGTGTTGGACAAGGATCTGAGACTCTTTAACCAAGATTTTCTTCTTCCTCCTGGACCTCCTTTCCAAATATTTTCCTTTGCAACATGGCTTGTAGGATGGCTTATCTGGATTCATTTCGCATAATGTATCCGAAATATTATATTCGAGAGAGAGAAAAAAAAAGAGAGAGAGAGAGAGATAGAGAGAGAAAGAGAGAGAGAGAGGGAGAGAGAGAAAGAAAGAGAGAGAGGAGAGAAATACGCTTTGTTGTCGTTGAAAATTTTACAATTTTATAGATAAAGCTTTCAAAAAGTCAAAAAACAAAACAATAACAAATACAATTTACTAAAATTACATAAATAGTCAGTGTAAATTTAAAAAAATAATAATAAATAGGTAAAATCAAAAAATATATTGCAAAATTTAAATAAATTGCAAATAATCAACCAAGAAAGAATAAGTTTAATAAGTTAAGCTACTACAAAATAAGGTACCCAAATATAAAAAAAATACTTCTTTTATGACGTGTAAAAGTACTGTAATTTCTTAGTTATCGATTAAAAAATTTTTCAACTGAATAATATTAGTCTTTCAGATATATATAGGTCTGGATCCCGCGTATGAAAAAAAAGTTGATTAATAGCAAGCTGATAATTTGTTAATAGCTTAAGGGTGTCTAGTAGGATAAACTTTGATATATGGGAACACTGGAGCATGGGCAGTTTTAATTGTGGAACAGGTTAAAAATTTGAAACGGTCAGACCACGAAAACGGCACATTTATTTTGTCCGACAGAACAAACTTAAACTCTCCGAACAGAGATTAAACTCTCTTGCAAAAATCAGACTGCTGTTTATCACCTGTCACAATTCCTGTCATTTGACATATTCTACATGTTCCACTCATTAAAACGCTCATTTGGTGATAAATAGCAGTCTGATTTTTGCATGAGAGTTTAATCTCTGTTCGGAGAGTTTAAGTCTGTTCTGTCGGACAAAATACATGTGCCGTTTTCGTGGTCTGACCGTTCCAAATTTTTAACCTGTTCCACAATTAAAACTTCCCCTGTTCCAGTGTTCCCATATATCAAAGTTTGTCCGACTAGACACCCTTAAGCTATTAACAAATTTTCAGCTTGCTATTAATCAACTTTTTTTTCATACGCGGGATCCAGACCTAATAGGCTTTCGTCATTTTAGAGATATTGGGGAGAGATGTTGCATATTTAAGTTGCAGAGGGAGATGGTTTCTAGTTTTTTTGCAGAATATAATATAGATTTCCTTACTAACTCCGTGGACGGGATCGGTAAATAGACGTCAAAAGAAAAATTTCTGGTAGAAGTCATGATTAGGTCTTGCTGGAAAGATATGTAGATGTTTACGAATTAAATAAACAGTTTCTAAAATATATAAAGAAGGAAGTGTTAAAATCCTGTGCCCCTTGCAATAGCTTCTGCAATGTGTTGTTTTTCTGAGGCCAAACAGATATCTTATTGCTCTTTTTATAATTTAAAAATAACATCGGATTGGGGAGCTGCACCAGAACCCCAACAAGAGAGACCATATCGAAGATGCGACTCGAACAAAGAAAAATATGTAATTTTGAAGGAGGCTAAACTGAGTTCCTTCGAAACAGATCTTATTGCATAGCAAGCTGATGCTAGTTTGTTTCTTAACACATCGATATAAAGGGACTATTTAAGGTTGCTATCTACAAAAATACCAAGAAATTTTACAGAATCAACGGTACTGATCTGGCTGTTATGAAGAGGTAAGCGTTGAAGAGCTTCTTTATAGGATATTGCTAATATTTTTTTATCTACATTAAAAGAGAGTATATCAGAATCGGACCAGGTTTTTATTGTTAGTAGATCAGAACTTATAGTAGCATGAAGAGTTGCATTGAAATGTTAAATAATTTAACATCCATTGTGTTGATATCTTTAATGAATTTATTTATTTCTATTGCTAATTTTTCTGAGCCTTCAGCTTTCTTAGTCCTCCGTACTTACTAATAACAAATATATAAATGAGTAGTGACAAAATGTAAGATTTGGCTTAGTAGAAATCTTGATAGTAATTCACCCTCACCGAAAATCTAGATACGATTTACCTAGAAAGGGCACACTTCGGCGAACAAAGCAGCATACTAATTTCTAGAACAAAAGTCGAACCAACCCCCATAAATATTCCTAAAAAACATATTAACTTTTTTCAGCTACCGAAACGACCACTTTTCACAAAATATACACGCCGTGATACACGTGAGACAACACAACAAAAAACAGCTCCCTAGATCTCCCATCCTAGATAAACTTTACTAACGTAACAAATTGCAACCCCTGTACGAAACAAAGAAGAGGGCAGTTTCGTTGACAGCCGTCTTATGAAATGTGATGTGCCGCAAGGTTATCTTTCCCGTAGATCTCTGACAATCGTCGACACTGTTGCGTTTCAGCAAATAATGTGATACGGTTGTCCGACATATGTTCAACAAGATTTTAAATAATTAGTCTTGTCAATTTCGGCCTTTACCACGTTTTTGTTGTAATGTTATCTTTCGTATCGACGGGGCTGCTTATAAATCAAACTTGGAAAAAACAATAGGTAAACAGAAAATTCATTTAAAGCTAAATTAGGCTATTTATCAATCATTAACAAAATTTCCTCTGCTTTTAAATGCCATCAATTTGTTTATCTTCATCCCTATGAGGTGAGGACTTCACTAACTTAAAAATATTTTGTTAATATCTATTTTATTCCCCATACGTTTTTAGTAGTTTGTGTATTTTGTCTATTTAGATGCGCTCCCCCATATTTTAATATTTCCGCTACTATAGGATCACTTCCAGGACATTTGTTGTTTTTTAGATTCCTAATAATGATTTCAACTTCATCGCAACTAAAGGAAAACTATCGCAACCTATCAAGTATGAAACTTACTGGCATTAGACAAGGAGATTCGCTGAGCCCATTAATATTTAATCTGATAATGGATGAAATCATAAAGAAAGTTAAAAAAGAAGAGAATATAGAATTGGAGAAAAGGAAAAATAGATAATATGCTACTCCGACGACGCCATAATAACACCCGAAAATGAAGATGACCTACAAAGATTAATTAAAGAATTCGAAGACACGGCGCTCACATACAACATGGTGATCTGAACAGAGAAAACTAAATCGATAGTGATATCAGCTGATCCGAGACGATGTAAACTGGTCGTAAATAACAAAATAATAGAACAAGTGATGGAAATTACTTGGGAATAAAACTGCCGAGCTACGGAAAAGTGGAAGAAGTA
This sequence comes from Diabrotica virgifera virgifera, assembly GCF_917563875.1. Classification (NCBI taxonomy): domain Eukaryota; kingdom Metazoa; phylum Arthropoda; class Insecta; order Coleoptera; family Chrysomelidae; genus Diabrotica; species Diabrotica virgifera. The sequence goes on along the minus strand of NC_065443.1, from coordinate 15,791,404 downwards.
CAGCAGAACATCTCACAACACAATCTGGAGAAACAAATACCTCACAACGGAAACGAAAACCGGGATATCTAAATCAACAATAAGACCGATAATTACGTACACAGCGGAAACAAGAGCAGATTCGGCTAAAACACAAAGACTGCTGGAAACAGCAGAAATGATAAATATATTGTAAAGACTATAAATTGTAAAATTACCTCATCTTCCTTAGTCTCAGCATCCGTTATGGCTTGCAAATTGTAGAAGCCTCGGAGGTGTAACCAGAGAAGGTTCCCATTGTCTTCAGTCTGGTGGGATGTAGAGTAGCATTATGCTGTTTTATATGCCATTAGATTTAAAACTTAGTCTTTGGCTAGCAGTTGCCGCTAGGGCATCTATGTCATTTCGTTCGTTGCAATCCGTGACTGCACGCCTGGGTTTGTTTTGGTTGGATCAGAGAGAGCAGCATTGTAGCAGATGGATTTTTACTACAATGTTTTATAAAAAATATCCATTAATTTTATATCCTATCCCAAGAAAAATATTTATTTTTCTATTTTATTTTGTGAGTTTAAATATCTTTAAAATGTCTAAACCGTCCCTGCTTATGCGTAATACCGTTTGTTTCACAACATAGTAAAATCATAGGAAATTTCCTGTTTACTTGTATAAACATTTATTATTCTAGAATGAATCCTCAAAAAGTCCCAGTATATTTCCCTTAAGTTTTGAGCGCTAAAAACCCTATGATATTATTGGTCTTAATTTTGAAAGATCCTTGAGTTGTAGTTGACGATTGGTCAATAGTTTTGGTCGAAAGATCGAGAAGAAATGCATCCGTTGGACGCGAGAGAGACGTGACGATGCAAGGCAGTTCTGAAAGTATGTTTGAGTAGAACATATCTTTTTTTGTTGGAACTCAACAGACTCACAAAGAAACGCACTTTGCCGGCTTTTAAAATGGTTTTCTTATTATGGTAGAAGAACTGATGGATTTATAACTTGTCAAGGAATATTATTACAATAGTTTCACATCAATTACTTTGGATATATTTATGTGAAACAGTGTGACCCAGTTTGATTTGCCGGTAAAAAAGAAGTGCGTGGTTCCTGGTTTCCTGTTTTTATGATGTTATGGTAACATTCCTGGATTGAAGTACCCCGATTATATTTGATTTGGTATCAATTTATGTTATTTGATAATATGTTTATTCTCGGAGTAAGGTTTAAATAAACATTATAAAATGTTCACATTTTTGTTTCTGTAACCTCTTTCTTTAAAAAAATTATTAACAGATAGCTAATACAAGCAAATTAAGTTTTAGAATGGAAGAAAATGATATGGCATAGAAGCCATATGATGATAATAGATAGCCCAGTATAACCCCAACGAGGAATCTACGATGAACGTCCCCCAGTTGGTTTCCAGTAAGTACTCGATATGAGAATTTGAGGATTTTTCAAACGGCGTCCCAATTTGTTTAAATAGTAGGAAAGTCCTCAAGTCTGTGTAAGTATCCTTTGCTTATTTGGTTATGTAGTTAGTCTTCTTTAAACCCTCCTACCCCTCTTAACGAATCTACGACCGGCCACCGCACAAAAAATGAGCTGTCGTTCGCATGAAGGTTTGCGTGTCTGTTCCTTCTACTAGCCCCATTTCGACCCCCAGTATCTTAGTAGATAGTCTATCCTTGATCCCATTAGAGCAGACATGTAACACGCCTCAGCATATGTGGCTCCTGATGAGAGACTAATAAATTTCGAAACCGGTAGAGGTGCTTGCTGCACTCTCTGATTGGACTAGAATATGCTGCGGCTGTATTTTCGTTTTGCAACGAAATTAAAAATGGTTATTCAATTTTGATTTACATGTTTACTCTGATTGGAGTACGAAGGGAACCATTCTCGTTGGAACTTTACCGCGCTGAGCAGATGAGACGTGAATTATAAATTATTGTAAAATTCCCTCATCTTCCTTAGTCTCAGCATCCGTTATGGCTTGCAAATTGTAGAAGCCTCGGAGGTGTAACCAGAGAAGGTTCCCATTGTTTTCAGTCTGGTGGGATGTAGAGTAGCATTATGCTGTTTTATATGCCATTAGATTGAAAACATAGTATTTTGCATATCTATTTGTTCAACAGCTTTTATCATGTTTTAAGTTGTTCAGATACCAGAATAAAACTCATGAGATTGATTTGAATATCGTTTATTGACTGTTATTTGGGCATAACTCATACTGGGTTCTCTGTACTATTAGTGTGTGTATTTTATTGTTATTTTTATACTTCATATTATATAGTAAGAAAATATTTATAAGAAATGATAAGTAAGTAGTTAGTTGCTAACTTCACTAAATAAAACTTTGTAACTGCTTATTTTTTTAACAATTTAAAATTTATGATGTTTAAAAAACTCGTACTGTGTCTGACAAAAATAATTTGCTACAAACCAGAGACAATTCCGCCTTCGAGTTGAAATGGTTGCTGTGGTTTTAAATGCAGAACCATGTTCGAAGATTTTCTGACCACGTACCTAGTACGTGTTTTGCTAGACCTGTTTAGAATGTAGTTCTTCCTATCTGTAATTGCTATAGATGTACAAGAAGCATCAAAATTCACAACAATACTGACTTTTTATTACTAGAGAAATAAATAGAAAATCCTGACGTACACATAGAGAAAAAATTGATAGTACATTGTTATTTTTTATAAATTTCTCAAGGTTATACTGTTTGCAATGAAAATTAATTTATAATATGCTATAGGTATTTTAAATATTATGCAGAAACCTATTGTTGTGGAAATTTTCACAAAGTTTTATTATATTACTCACGAGGTTGGTCAGAACACGACGGAGGCAGTGGAAATACGACGCGGAGTAAGGCAAGGATGTATTTTATCGCCTCTACTTTTTAATATCTACTCCCAATTAATCTTCAAAGAACCCTTAGATGAAGATGTACGCATTAAAATCAAAGGAATTAATGTCAACAATCTCAGATACGCAGATGACAAGGTATTGATTGCCTCAAATGAAGAAGACTTACGACTAATAAACAGGGTGACCGAAGCATGTGATGAATATGGGCTAAAACTTAATACTTCTACGATAAAACTATGGTTGTCAGCAAAACGGAGTTACAACCAATGAACACCACAGCGTAGGGAATAAGAAAGAGTTAGAAAGAGTCCACAATATTACCTATTTGGGCGCTAGCGTTAACGATAACTGCGATATAAATAGAGAAATAAGAATACGAATTGGAAAAGCCAGAGCCGCTTTCTATAAACTAAAGAAAATTCTTATTAATAGAGATATCACGTTAAACCTAAAAATCAGATTAATACGATGCTACATATTCTCTGCATTGCTATATAGCATGGAGAACTGGACCCTTACAAAGACAGTAATGAAAAAATTGGAGGCCTTTGAGATGTGGATCTATCGACGGGTATTACGGATCAGTTGGGTTGATAGAATAAGAAGTGAAACAGTTTTACATCGAATGAATAAGAGCACAGAAATAACAAAAACAATAAATTTTGGCCATGTAATGAGACATCCAGAGAGGTATAACCTCTACACCTCATAATACAGGGCAAGAACATCCTGGCTCTGAAATTTCCGGGAGTGGTACCAGAGACCACCGCTAATCTGTTTAGAGCTGTCGTAAATAAAGTGATTACTGTCATCACAGAGACTTAGATAAATGGTCAAAACGGCAAACAGGTGTATGTTCTCAAAAAACTTTTGATAGTGTGTAAAATTTTTTTTATTATCAGCTAAGTACTTTCAACACATAACGTGCCATCATCAGAGCTTCCTAAAAGGACATTTAAGATAATATCTTTTTTCCTCTTATAAAACCTTCATAGAAGAGCAATTGCTAAACGACACAATAAAATACATGGACACTGGGCAAAAGCCACAGATATCGGGTATAACAACCCCTTAAAATGAATAAATCACATCTAAATTCTTTTATATATTAAAAAGGGGTAAAAATAATTTTAAGGGGTTGTTATAGCCGATATCTGTGGCTTTTGCCCAGTATCCATGTATTTTATTGTGTCGTTTAGCAATTGCTCTTCTATGAAAATTTTATAAGAGGACGTAAGTTTTTCACTCATTTTTTATATAAAAAAAATATTATCTTAAATGGCCTCTTAGGAAGCTCTGATGATGGCACGTTATGTGTTGAAAGTACTTAGCTGACAATAAAACATTTTTTACGCACTATCAAAAGTTTTTTGAGAATATACACCTGTTTGCCGTTTTGACCTACTTAGAAGTGTGTACAAGTCTTACAGTCTATTCCAATTTAGATAAATGGGACATATAGAACGAAGAAATCCAGAAGCAGTTATCAAGAGAATCACCAAAGGAAGAAGACCGAAAACGAGATAGGAAAACCAGATAATTGCGGACCTTAAGAAGATGGGAGATAGAGAATGGGCAACCATTAGCAGAAACAGGAACGAATGGAGAAATATTGTAGAAGACGCCAATTCACACAACCAATTGTAGAGAAACAAATCGGAAGAGCCCAAAGAAGACGGCAATCACTTCGCTAGGAGTGTAGATACTGTAGATTCCATAATGATGATGACGTGGTGTCATTTAGATGTATTGCTCGACATTTATTACTTTGTTTGATTTTGGTTTTTCCGGGCATTAAAAAACCTTACGTGAAATGTTTGCCATCTATTTACAAATATAATTATACATATAACAATTTTTCATAAATTAATAGACCAAATTGAAACGTAAATGAGAAATAAATTGTAATCTTTTTAACTTACTAGATACAAATACAACATTTTTCTGGGCCAATCACATAATTTACCGTGCATACCAGACACCATTACCACAACATAAAACAAAAAGACATGAAGGATGAATATCCGACTCAAGTATTTAGTTAGTATTCAGTTATTCAAATTGTTGTGCATATTTTTATCCGTAATTGAATTACAGATGTTAACTAACTGTATTTTAAATGTTGTGTACATATTTCCATGCAGGAAAAGTCTCTGTGATTGATCGACATAATCGTTTACCGACGGAAAGTGAATCCGATGATAGATTCGGTTTAATGGGATGAATTTAGACGATGGACTTGATTATGGTATTTATTTTAGATAGCGATTTTTTGTTTTCTTTATGGGCTATTGATAAAGTACTGTAGAAAAATATTCTTACTTGTTTCCCTGAAGATTGCTGAAGCCATCGTCCTCGTCAGTCTTAACTGCATCAAATCAGTTAAAACTTATCCAGGTGCTAACACTGGATCTGATCACAATCCATAGTAGCTGTAACCCAATTAAAAAAGATGATCAAAAAGAAGTCTCGCAAAAATATTGATACAGCCCAATTACAAGACGAGAAAGTTAAGGAAACAGTTCAAAGACAACTGAACGAAAATTTAATTTAGGAAAATATCGGTGAGAATGTCGATGAGAGCTTAAATAAAATCATAACAACAGTTAAATAAATTGGTGTGAGGAGTTTACAAGGCAGCTCAAAGCTAAAAATGGCAGGCTTGGATGACAGAAAACATATTGGATTTGATGGAACAACGGCGACTAGCAAAAAACAACGAAACACTTTATAACAGCATACAAAAAGAAACTCGACGTAAAATACGAGAAGCAAAGAGTCAACATCTAGCCAAACAGTGTCATGACATTGAAGAACTTGAAAACAGATACGACACGTTGTAACGTTTGAAAAAACTCCAACATTAATTTAATATCCCAATTCCCAAAAAGAATGTCCATTTTTTTAAATTTATTTTGTGAAGTTCAATATCATTATAAGATCCCAAGCCGTCCCTGTACACAGCCATGAAGTATTGCATAACATTTCAATTTGTTACAATTTGTAAGAAGTGAGATGCGTAGATGAACTTTCTAGAAGAAATCTTGAACTGAAAGTTGAGTTCTTGTCAACTAAGCATCCCTAAGGATCAAAATCGCTCGGTACTTCCGTCGTATTTTTCCCCTGTAGTAGCTTCAGAGCGAAGCGCAAATGAGTCCAGCTTTACGTCCCGAGGTGATAGCATCCTGCTCCTCGGCTGGTACTCGCTTGAATTAGGGCGTAGTCCCTTTTGTTCCCCGCCGGTAAAATGTAGAATGGTCGCTGTGAAGATCTGAATGTGTGGTGAGTGCTCTGAGAGGATTTTTTTCCACATATAGTGATGGATTTAATGGAAAATCGAAGCCTCTTGAGAGTCAAATACGCAGTTCTACAAACCGGCATTGTTGCCCATTTTTTTCTGTTATGTATGATGGTCAAGCCCTGATTTCATCGAAGAAATGTCGTTCCTGTTCCGTGATGTTTTGTTTCCAGTTCCCAGAAATGAAGTCTCCAAGTCCCCATTTGTCCTGAAATTGAAGAAAGAAGCCATGTCCTCCCCCTGCCCCCTGCCTCAGTTCGATGACCCTGTTTGTTGATGAACCCCTCCCTTGTAGTTTGTGACTGTGACGAAGAGTTTTTTTTGTTTTTAAGGTATGATACGTTTTTTTAATTTTACTAAATTTCAAGTGGATAAATTGCTGGTAAATAATTGTATAAAGAAATTTGCTTTCATAATGGTAAAAAAAAGGCAGAGACTTATGACATTTGACAGCTACGTCAAATCTTGTGTTGAAATAAATAGGTCAAATTTTATTTGACATATACTGCCCAACAAGTTCAATTGTAATTGTTTTGTTTGTAATCATTGTTTTTGTAGTAAAATTTTGAATAAACCTGGTAAGAGTTTAAAGTTTTGAATAAACGTTTTGTAAGTGTATCTACCATTTTATTTCTGTAACCTTGTTTTGGAGAAATTTTAACTAAATTCTAATGCAACTTTGTGTAAGTTTTAGTACAGAAGAAAGAATATGGCATAGAAGCCAGTAAAAGAAAAGATGTTGCCCAGTCTAACCCCAAAGAGGAATCAATGATGAATGTCCCCCCATTTGGTACCCCGTAAGTGAGAAAAAAGTCTTAGTAAGTACCCATATATGAACCAGAGGATTTGTTTCAAACGGCGTCCTTTTTTTTAAATAGTAGAAAGATCCTCTAGTCAGAGTAAGTACCCTGTAGTATTTGGTTATGGTAGTTTAGTCATCTTAACACCCCTTCACCCTCCCTAACGAATCTACGACCTAGCTCCCGCACAACAAATGAGCTGCCGTCCCGCAATGAGGCTTTATGTGTCTGCTTCTTCTTCATTAGCCCCATTCTGACCCCCCAGTATTTTTATAGTTAGTTCTTTCCTTGTCCCCATAATGAGCAGACATGTAAAACGCCTCAACGTTTAACATGTATAAAAAAGCGCAAGAAACGGCTGGTATCTTCGATATAAGAAACAAACTGCATTGCTTCATCATGGACCTGGTAAAGTAATGGAAGTAGGAGACAAACTTAAAGAATTGGAAAATTACGTTACGAATCTATTCGAAGACGGTAGAAGTAGTTCACTTCCGGCTATTACTAACTGCAACGGACCCCTAATAACACGCTCTGTGGTAATAAAAGCCATACAATCATCAAAAGATGGCAGAGCGACAGATCCTGATGAAATTCCAACTGAAATATACAGGGTGGCCAGAAACTCTACCGACAAACGAAGACAGGAGATTCCTTAGATAATTTTAAGGCAATTTAACCCAATTCACCTAGTCCGAAAATGCTTCTTAAGGGAGCTAGAGCTCTTTGAAGATGGCGTCATGAAATTAGTTTTTCTTAAATACCTCCAGAAGGCTTCTATTTAGAAAAACGAAAATTGGTATGGTTATTTAATTTTCAGAGTTGAATCGATTCCATCCATTGCAAATTTCTAGTACCGGTCATAGGCGTCCGTTATGGGTAGAGCAACGGGTATTTTATCGCATAACTTTTTTGTCCTTAACTTTTATGCATTTTTGACACCGGATTATTAAATTGTGAGGTATTCTAGTGTTAAAAGGTACTCTTGCTTTAAGTCAGTAGGACACACCGTTTTCTAGAAAAATCTATTTGAAAGTTTTTCGTTTTTGGAATTTGAAAAAAAAAATGAAAGAACTTTTTAACAAAAAACGAAGTATTTTACCAACATAAAGTAAGAGCAACTTTTAGTAGTCGAATACCTCATAATTTAATAATCTAGTGTCAAAAATGCTCGAAAATTCAAGACAAAAAATTTATGCTATAAACTAACTGTTGACCTACACAAAACGGACGCCTATGACCAGTACTAGAAATTCGCAATTAATGAAATATATTTATCTCTGGAATATAAATAATTGTACCAGTTTTCGTCTTTTTAAAAAGTTTTTTTTTTAATTTTTTTTTTTAATTCAAAAAGCGAAAAATTTTCAAATCAATTTTTCTAGAAAACGGTGTGTCCTACCGATTTAAAACAAGAGTATCTTTTAGTACTAAAATACTTTACAATTTAATAATCCAGTGTCAGAAATGCATAAAAAATAAAGAGAAAAAAGTTATGCGATAAAATAACAGTTGCCCTACCCAAAACGGACGCCTATGATCGGTGCTAGAAATTTGCAATAAATGGATTAGATTTATATCTTGAAGATAAATACGCGTACAAATTTTTGTTTTTCTAAATAGAAGCGTTCTGGAGGTATTTAAAAAAAAACTAATTACAAGACGCCATCTTCAAAGAGCTCTAGCTCCCTTAGGAAGCATTTTCGGGATAAGTGAATTGGGTTAAATTATCTTAAAATTATCTGAAGAATCTCCTGTCTTCGTTTGTCGGTAGAGTTTCTGGACACCCTGTATAAGCTTATTCTTCTTTACTTGCCATCTCCGTACGTAAGGCGGCAATCATCATTGCTATTCTAACTTTTGACACTACAACCCGAAAGAGTTCAGTAGAGCTGCATCCAAACTATTCTCTGAGAGTTCTCAGCCAGGACATTTTTCTGCTACCTGCGCCTTCTTTGAATCTTTCCCTGCATTATTAATTTTAGGAGTTCATATCTGTCACCACGTGTTATATGACCCAAGTATTGCAGATTTTTTATTTTGATGGAATCCAGTATCTAACTGCTCTTCTCTATTCTTCTAAATACTTCTTCATTGGTTATTCTGTCTGTCCAGGAGATTCTCAGCATTCTTCGATATGTCCACATTTCAAATGCATCGAATCTATTGAGACATTGTATATTAAGAGTCCATGTCTCCACACCATACGAAAGGACAGAAAGTACATAACCCTTTAGTACTCGTTTTCTAAGATTTAGGCTGAGGTCTCTACTACATAATATTTGTTTAATATTTTTTCTTATAAATTTAATCATAGCAATGTTTTAGAGGCTATAACTTCGTTTATCAATACCATTTATACCAGCGGATAAGTACCTATAGTATAGTATAGTTGATCCAAAAGATGGCATAACCCAGACATCCAAAGTGAAAGTTATCCTTCAACACCAAATTGTTCTATATGGTTCACACAATGTCCAGAAAAAAGTCACACCATTTTGAGCGTCGGGAGAGGGGGGAGAAATCGGTAAATTCGTAGTTTTTAAGTTTTTCGCCAATATTTCTAAAACTATGCGGTTTAACATGAACAACCTTCTATACAAAATTGTTCTACATTAAATTTGAAATAAAAAAGGCCCTATGCATAATCTTTCTAAAATGAATGGTTCCAAAGTTACGGAGATAGTATAGTATAACTGGTCCAAAAAAGGCCTAACCCAAACATCCAAAGTAAAAGTTTTCCTCCAACACCAAAATGTTCTATATGGTTCACATATTGTTCAGTAAAAAGTTACATCATTTTGAGCGTCCTGTTTGGGAGGGAGATAGGAGAGAAGCCGGTAAATTAGTAGTTTTTTTAAGTTTTTCGTCAATTTTTCTAAAACTAGGCTTTAGCTTAAACAATGTTATATACAAAAATGTTTTACATGAAATTTAAAACAAAAAATGTTCTATACATAATTGTTATCAAATCAACGGTTCCAGAGTTACGAAGGGTGAAAAGTCGAGGTTTTCGATACTTTTTATATTTTTTGGGCAATATTTAGGATATAACTATACCAAAAACCCAGACATCCAAAGTGAAAGTTATCCTCCAACACGAAATTGTTCTATATGGTCCACATAATGTTCAGAAAAAAGTCACACCATTTTGAGCGTCGGATTTGGGGGGGAGAGGGGGGAGAAATCGGTAAATATATATAAAGTATCGAAAACCTCCACTTTTCACCCTCCGTGACTCTGGAACCATTGATTTTATAACAATTATGTATAGAATCTTTTTTGTTTTAAATTTTATGTAGAACATTTTTCTATAGAACATTTCTTACTTTAAAACATAGTTTTAGAAATATTGATCAAAAACGTAAAAAAAACTACTAATTTACCAATTTCTCCCATATCTCCCCCCCCCCAAACAGGACGCTTAAAATGGTGTAACTTTTTACTGAACAATATGTGGACCATATAGAACAATTTGGTGTTGAAGGAAAACTTTTACTTTGGATGTCTGGGTTAGGCCTTTTTTTGGACCAATTATACTATACTACTTCCGTAACTTTGGAACCGTTCATTTTAGAAGGGTTATATTATATAAGGTTATATTATGCATTGGGCCTTTTTTATTTCAAATTTAATGTAGAACAATTTTGTGTAGAGGGTTGTTCATGCTAAACCGCTTAGTTTTAGAAATATTGACGAAAAACGTAAAAACTACGTATTTGCAGGTTTCTCCCCCTCTCCCCCCAAACCCGACGCTCAAAATGGTGTGACTTTTTTCTGAACATTATGTGGACCATATAGAACAATTTGGTGTTGGAGGATAACTTTCACTTTGGATGTCTGGGTTTGGGTCTAACTATACCATACTACTAATGGTTGGTTCAATTCATTATTCATAGCTCTACCTAAGAAGACAACAACAAAAACCTGTGCTGATTATAGAATACATGGTCCTATCTACATACAATAAATGCGAGGAATACCTAATTGACACACAGTTTGGTTTCCGTAACGGGTTTTGGAACGTGAGAGGCATTGTTTGGGATGAACGTACTTGCTCAAAGATGTCGAGATATATCTGTAGACATATACTGTTGTTTTATTGACTTTCAAAACGCATTTGATCGTGTTAAGCACTCTATATTGATCGAAGTTCTAAAAGAATTTAAAAGTTTCTTGGGTGGAGAAGATTCGAAACTTCCCAATACTAGAACATCTTGGGAGGACTACTGAGATTATAAAAAGCATCAAGTAGAGAAAGCTGGAGTATTTCGGACATGTAATGAGAAGTTCGAAATATAGGTTGCTGCAAAATATTATGCAAGGAAAAACCAGGCAAACGCAGTCCAGGACGAATAATAACCTCATGGTTGAAGAACTTGCGAGATTGGTATTGTGTGGATACAAGCATGCTATTTATTGTGCGGACGGAATTCAAACGGACGCTTTGTTTGGGAGTTCGTTTAGACCAGGGGTCGGCAACCACACTACAGGAAAGAGCTACTAAAAAAAATCCCAAGCACCAAAGATCTACCTTGTTTTAAAAACCTTTATTATAGACGTACACTTAAGAAAACAGGAAGTAAAAACTAAACATGGTGAAAAAAAAATACATACGTATTTTGTTTTAATGGGAGGATTGACAGTCCATCATGTCTGTTAGATTTTTAACATCCGGTTGGTAGTTTGTTATTCCTAGTCTAACACACGAGTCAAAATGTTCATCCGTTAGTCGGCTTCTGTATTTGTTTTTAATGAACTTCATGTTTGAAAACGTTGATTCACAAAGGTAGGTGGAACCTAATAGGGCACTAATTTTCGAAGCTACATTGACTAGGATTGGGTATTTCTCTTTGGACACTAGAAACCAAAAATTTTCTTTTCCGGCAACGCTCTTCAAACACAAATCATTCTGCAGTGTGACTATTTCTAATTCAGTCTCTGGTCTGCTTTCGCTGAAATGCTGCTCGATGGTTTGGGATAAGCTTTCTGCATCTAGGGGCATGTACGGATAAGATACAAACTGAGCAATCGCTTCAATTTTGTTGAAGTCACTAAATCGGGTATCGAATTCATGCCTCAGTCTGGTCAACATTTCTATATGCCTTTTAAATTTCCTTCCAGTAGATTTTTTCCCATAGTTCAAGTTTCGCAATGAATGACTTTACTTCGGAAATCATTTGAAGAATATTTTTTTCTTTACCCTGAAGCTGCAAATTTAGTTCATTCAGCTTTCCTGTGACATCGGTCAAGAATCCAAAACCTCTCAACCATTCGGGTTCTTCTAGTGTTGAGTAGTCTTCTTTACGCTCCTTAAGAAAAGCGATTAAAGCTGGTAGGAGCTCATAAAAGCGCAGAAGAATCTTCTCCTTGCTTAACCAGCGTATCTCTGTAGGCAGAAGCAATTCTCCGTATTCTAGATTCATTTCTGCAATTAGAGTTCGGAACTGTCTTCTCTGCAAAGCATAAGCTATTACTTGGTTTACCAGTTTAACAACGACTTTCATAACATTGTCGGCATTTAAAAATTTACCACAAAGTGCTTGCTGATGCACGATGCAGCGGTATGTTAAAAAATTTGGAAACGTGTCATATTTGCGGCAAAGGGCAATGAATCCGTAATGCACTCCAGTAAACGCTGGGGCTCCGTCAGTTGTAATGCCAACCAGTTTCTGAAGTGGAATGTTTTCAGAGATAAAATAATCTTGAACGGAAGAAAATATGTCTTCACCTCGAATCCGCCCTTTTAAAGGAATAATTTTAACAAGTTCTTCCTTAGCAGTAAAATCATCGAATATCATTCTGACAAATATGGCTAGTTGGGACGTATCACTAATATCTGAGGACTCGTCAAATTGTACGGAGAACAAAATACATCACTTTAAGTCCGTCTTCATCTGGGAAACAACATCTGACATATTTTCCACTCGTCTAGTTACGGTTAGCGTTTATAGCCGACATTATTTCGTATTTATTTTTTAAACCTTCAAATAGGCAGTTTGCAGCTTCTACAAAACATTCCTTGATGTACTCGCCATCTTCAAAGGGTTTCTTCTTTTTGGCAATAACTTGAGACACTTTGTAAGAAGCTAGAGTGGTGGCTTTAGTTTTAGTGGACCATCGGATAATTTTCGGATTGAACAATTTTTTGGATAATTTCGGATAATTCAAGGGTCTATCTATCTACTTTATATATGTTTATAAATATATGTTATATTTTTTATTTTATTCGATTCGCACGACGAGCGACTCGAACTAAGGTTAAGATCGACGTGCTGCCGACCCCTGGTTTAGACATTCATTTGTGCAGTTGTCAACTTTGCAATAGACATGGTAAGGTAGTTACCTAGTAGTAGTCGAAATAATGTAAAACCTACACTGGTATAGAAATTCGAAAAATTGGCGGAGGAGCAGAATGTATTAAAGATCAATAATTACAAGAATTCCATGATGCTCTATACCCATTACAGGTTCAAATACAATGTCAGCTTGAAGAAAAAGAGAATTAATCGAAGAAGTAAGTATCCAGATAGACACAGTTAAACAAGAAGAAGATAATGATCAGACTTCTCTGAAAAGGCTTGATAGAGTTAAAAGGTAATCCCTTAAAAATAATACGAGAATGGCTTAAAAATGAAGTAAGGCCTTTAAAAGATAGAGAAGCATTTAAAGAAGTGATGACCAACCTTCGTTAGAAGACGGCACACGAAGAAGCAGAAGATCTATGTAGCAGGAAATAACCCAATATAGTGAATCTATAAATAGCCATTAAATCACGGTTTTTGCTCCGAATTTTAAAGAATCGCTTGGATTGACATGAAATTTGGCATAGACATAGGTAACATGTTAAAGAAGAAAGTAATATTGTGCCGATGTGTGCTATTGCCATGAGGTGAGTTTCAACCCTTCTCGGGGGTGAAAAAATATACGTTCAAAATAAGTCCGGAAATGGATAAACTGACTAATTCTAAGCAACTTTTGTTCTATAGCGGCTTTTTACTATAGTTAAAACATTTTTAGAAGGTTTTTTGCAAATGACTTAAAAAGTAAGTATTTTATGGAAAAAATATTCTTAGCAAAAATATAGCTTATAAATTAGTTTAAAAAATGGTGTATGTATGAACTCTTTACACCCAGTAAAAGTAAAGTCAAATTTCAAAGCGAATATTTCAACGTGAAATAATCAAAATAAGGAATAACCATTTTTTGGGGAAACTCATAACTTTTTTAAAGTGTTACCCCTGGGCGCGAAAAGTTTTTTTCCTTCCCTACCCTTGATTGTTCGATTGGATTAGTAATGGTCTTGGTGTATGGTAGGTTTGGTTAGGCCTTAATTTTAAGTAGTGTTGCTGGCTAGATGGGCCATAAAAGAAAAAAAGGAGTGTTAGACATACACCATTTTTTTCGCTTTTCTATGAGCTATATTTTTGCTAAGAATGTTTTTTTTTTGATAAAATATGTACTTACTTTTTGAGTTATTTGCAAAATACTGTCTAAAAATGTGTTGCTCTTCGGTTGAAAAATGAACATATTTACTCGCAAATAACGAAATGTATTAGCTTAGTGAACCAGTGCTATACAACAAGTTCCTTAGAATTAGTTTATCCATTTCCGGACTTACATATTTTGAACGTATATTTTTTCACCCCCGAGAAGGGGTGAAAATCAACCCATGGAAAAAGCACACATCGGCACAATATAACTTTTCTTCTTTGACATGTTACCTATGTATATGCCAAATATTCATATCAATTTAAATGGTTCTTGAAAATTTATAGGTTTTGCAATATTTTACATATTTTACACTAAAAGGTGTACTGAGCTCAAAGTTTCGGTGGATTGATACTGTTAAATCACTTATTAAAATTATGTTATTAGGAATTTCATAGCGTCTCTTCTAGAGGACATTTTGGAGTCAAAAGATTACTTGCCAGTGTTCTAAACCGATTACACTTATGCCGGCTTAATTTTCACCAACATGTAGACAATTGGTACAAGAAATACAATTTATATAACGGTAGAAAAGGTCACAGAAGAAGAAGTTTTGGTAAGTAAAATGGCACAATATATTTCCGGGGGCCTTATAAACGACTTAAAATTATTGATATTCTTGGTTCACTTTCGACGAGAGAGTGAAGAAACACATACATAATGATGGCCATGATTTATTGTACGTTATCAATTGAGACAAGAAGGGACTACAGTAGCAGAAGCATTCATAACACACATCGTATCAAGACATGGAGTTCCTTTAGAATCACAACCTCATGAAGGATGGAATTTTGAATCAGAATTAATGAAAGTCTTGGATATTAAGAAAACATGAACTATTCCTCTCCATCCGTAGTTAGACGTAGCTGTCGAAAGATCTGAAGTAGATATGTAAAAATTTTTGTCAATACCTTTCAATGATTGTCGCTGATATTTAAAAAGGTTGGGATGCGTTAATGTATTACTGCTAGCCTATAAAAGTTCTGAACATGAAGCGATCGGTTATTAGCTATCTATGATGATTGGCTCCCATAAAAAAAAAACATTTATCCGTGATGTGCACCTAAAATTAAAAAAAAATTTGCAAAATGTTTACGAATTTGCTCGTAAAATTTTGAAGCTTCAAAGTAGTAATCCTATACCATGGAACTGGTCCACCTTGTTAACTTCAGTTGGTAGGTGATATCGACCATGGTACCACCAGTTACTCGGGGCAAATAGAAATGGAAATGCGTAGGACATGTGGCAAGAGAATGCGAAGAGAAGTGGCCAAAGAGAATACAATGGCGACCAAGAGCATACAAATAGCTCAAGGCATACAAATAGCCCAAGACAGGCAAATAGGTATGGAAAACACAACGGGAGATCTATGTCCAGGAATGGAGCAGAAGAGGCTGCTAAAGAAGATCAAATATTATTTTCGCGGAAAAATTATTAAAAGTTATTGTCTTTGGAGGCACAAGCGATATACTAAAGTTATGTTTTGGCAATTGACTTATTATTATTTGCCATCGTACGACTTGAATTATAATTGAAATTTTGTAAAAAGCTCCACTTTGTTGTCATAAAAAACCGAAATTTACATCAAACTGTTCGAAAGGAATTGTTTCAGCTTCTGTGTTATAATTAGCTCTTTTTTCCTAGCATCGGCTCTCGGTTGATCTGTCAATTAATTATACTTTTGAGACTTCACCAAATAGCAGAAATGCCTCGTCCGTATCGTACAACTTTAATAGTTGGCGAAGAATTTAAAGCGAATCTTCAGCGAGTTGTTGCGCTGATTGAAATTCCGAATGCCGGTGGTGTATGGTGTTGTACGTTGTACCGCGAATTGGGAGTTTCCCATGGCAGATCGCCGCAGGTAAAACCAGAAGCTCTACCAGGGGACAGCGGTTACGAGTCAGTGGGCGCCATCGCCACAGAGGTGCGCCGACCTTCTGCCGCTCACGTATCTCGATATAGATTTATTGGATGTACGTAGTTGTCCAACCGACTTTTTGCCATTCATGCATCTTGCATTACAATCGCCAAGATGATATACGCAGCAATTTATGGGAAGATCACTCGGATGTGTTCGTTTCTACTTGCTACTGCTTGCTCAGATTGAGAGGGTTATTCGTTCAATGTTGCCAGCTCAACATCTGTCTAACAAATTAATAATACCAAAATAAAATCTATCTATCTATCTAAATAAGAATATCACAAGGAAAAAATTCCTGTAACTGGCTGTATACCAAAAATCACAAAAAATAAAAACCTTATCTTGTAAAAGGTATATTTAAAATCCCTATTTAAGGTATATCAAAAAGGGTTATATCGCAACAGAACGTTTTCGGAATCAATATTCTATCATCAGTGTTATCACAGGTCACATTACATGTTTTAAGCCACCAAGATATACGGGTAAAAACAGTAAGTTGTTGTAAGATTGAGTTTACATTATATTATAACATTTTAAGGGGTGTTAAAAATATTTCCAGATTAACTCCCTGCATCACATAACATCAACCATATTGGTTGCAATATTTGAAGGCAGAACCTCACAAGACAGAATTTATATGACAAATGAGTTGATCATGAGTTGAGTTGTCTGACAACTGATGAGTTGTCATCTAAACTCTGCCATGTAAGGTCCTACCTTCAAATATTGCAACCAGTAAGGTTAATGTCATGTGATGCCGGGAGTTAATCTGGTAATATTTTTAACGGTTCCATGACATCTCGTAACGCGACAGGCGACAGTTCGTAACCGGACAATTGGTAACGGACAATTCGTAACAGCGACAGTTCGTAACGGTGACACTTCGTAACGGCGACAGTTGGTAACTATAAAAGTTCGTAACGGACAATTCGTAACGTCCAAATTAAATTATGCAGTTTATTTTTGTTAACGTGGAAACTACTGTTATTACAAATATAAATGAAATTATGTTTATCAATTTAACGAATCAATATCAGGATAAACATTTTAAGGCATTTAATATTTTTTGTGTTTCACAATATAATAAAAGTATTTAAAGTTTAAACACGCAAATAAAAATTATTTAAATAAAATACTTCACTCAGAAAAATGTTTACTTAGAAAGTTGGGAATGTCTAAAGACGGTTGTCGGCTTAAAGATTTTACGAATTACTTTATTATTCCTTTGTCTGGTATATGCCAATGTAAGGAACAATAAGAGGGATAACCTTTTAAAAATATTGTTAAAAGTTTGTATGTATTTAAATATTTAAAGTTTGTATGTGTTTAAAGACTTTTAGTATATTTATTCTGAAACACAAAATATAAAATGTGTTATGTTTATTCATAGTCAGTCAGTCAGAAAGCTAATCAAGTAGCTAAAAGCAGATATCATAATAGGGCAATCCATCGATGAAACAGCTATGAGATATAGATTTGAAAATAAATTCAAAATTAATATACCACGTCAGCAAAACTGGAATGAAGCTATAACCATACAAGTAAAAGCTACCTGATACACTGATGGCTCAAAAACATCGGTAGGTTTAGGAGCCGGGATAGTAGGGACAAATCAAGGGATACATTTCCTGGTAAGTCTATCTAAGGATGTTAAAATTTTCCAGGCGGAAATAACGACAATTCATCACTGTGCGGAAGAAACAGAAAGGAAGAAGAGAATGGGAAAAGATCAGAAAGGTTCAATTTCCATCTTCACAGATAGACAGCGCTTTAGACATGTAGCGCTAATGGCACTCAATTCTGTAGAGGTCAACCTAGATAGTACGGGATTGTGTGGTTGTCCTAAATAAACTAGGAGACCGTAGTAAGGTGACAGTAACCTGGGCATAAGGGTAGTGACAGAGCAGATGAAATGACCAAATAAGGCTCATTAATACCACTCATGGGATCTAGATTCTAGCCTTGCATAGCAAAGGCAGTAGCAAGAACGGCTACATGAAAGAGGGTAGCTCACAAATCTCTGTAATGGTGGAATAATTCACCAGGACAAACCCAGGCGAAACATTTCATTTTCGAACATTCGCCAAAATTTACAGTAGACCCTATAAGCAAAGGCAGGAAAACAGTCAAAGCCATAGTAGATCTGTTAACAGGACACTGTAATCTGAATAGGCAGTTAAAGCTGGTGGGATTGACAGATGACGACCTGTGCAGATTCTGTCACCTAGGAGAAAAAACAGCAAAGTACATTTTTTGACAGTAGGACAGTCTGGCAAATATGAGGTTCTTTACATTAGACGAAGAAAAGCCACAAGGAAAGAGCTACATGAAAGGTTCAGTCTTGAAGCTAAAAGTCCTCTTAAAAAGGCTTAGACTAAATAAAATCAGCTATGATTAGAGGACTAGGATAGGCCTGCTCATTGAATCTATCTATCTATCTATCTATCTATCTATCTATCTATCTATCTATCTATCTATCTATCTATCTATCTATCTATCTATCTATCTATCTATCTATCTATCTATCTATCTATCTATCTATCTATCTATTTATCTATCTATCTATTAGTATCTATGTCCGATTTTTTGAAGGGTACGTTTCCGTGTTTATAAGCTATGGCCTTTATTTACTCATGCCGTTTCGTTCGCAGCTACTGCAAACTTAATCAAAGCCTATTTAGCAATAGTTGTAATTGTATTCAACTGACTGATGGTGTTATTGTGGCCTGCCTGGGTGTTTTTCATGGTTGGGTTTTCTGGAAGTCCTGTTTAGATGACTTTGTCTCCTCTTCAGGACGTGTTGCGTTTTATGAATGGCGGCACTGATTTTGTTGTTGGTCCTGGTGGTATTCGACTTTCGACTGTACTTCCAGAAAAATGCCGATAGAATGTTTTTGTCATTTAAATTTTTTTTGTGTGATGATTTCAGTCAGCGCTATCCAAACCACACACACAAACACACACAGACACACCTTAATTTAAATATCCTACATTTGGACCTACTACACCGATGTTATATTTCCTACACCAACATAAATTTACAAACAGTGGCAACAAGGCATTGCCTAGTTAGGGACACTAACTTGGTAGAATACCCATGCGGGTACTCTAAGGATTCATTGATACAAACAAGACTTTTTTAATTGAACGCAAAAACGACTTTGATTAATACTTTTTATCTACCTCACGAAAGGGCAAACGGAGACAGGCGTGAGAATTAAAATCTTTAAAACCAATACTCTATTATTTTTAAAGACGAAGCAAGTTTTCAATCCTAATAGTAAATTAATAATATTGAAAAATATTAAAAATGACTAAAAGATTTTTAAATTGAAAACTTATTGGTACATTTTCATGGTAACACCTCCAAGACTTCTATAATTTGCAAGTCATATGGATGCTGCAGTGAAGACGAGAGGGAAGTAATAGGACACTTTCCTCCAATTCACATCCCCCGTCTGCAGCCGGCAAAGTTGCAACTGAAAGATGCACCTGGTTACTCTACGGAGTAATACGAAAATAAAATAAAAATGTGTACCATTTTTATTCGGTTGCGATGCGAAGGCAAACCAATCTTACTTTTTAATTAGAATACGGAGTGCAGTCCAGTTCCTTTAACCGCGATTTTCTGCTCTTATTGGAGCTTCATCAGAAGAAACGTAGGCACTGTTCTCCATACTCCAACTAAATTGCATCGAGAGGTTTTCCCACACATCGCAACCAAATGGATGATAATAGGTGGCTAGCGCCATCTGGCAATTGAAAGACGAAGCAAGTTTTCAATCCTAATAGTAAATTAATAATATTGAAAAATATTAAAAATGACTAAAAGATTTTTAAATTGAAAACTTATTGGTACATTTTCATGGTAACACCTCCAAGACTTCTATAATTTGCAAGTCATATGGATGCTGCAGTGAAGACGAGAGGGAAGGAATTCTACACTTTGCAATTCACATCCCCCGTCTGCAGCCGGCAAAGTTCCAACTGAAAGATGCACCTGGTTACTCTACGGAGTAATACGAAAATAAAATAAAAATGTGTACCATTTTTATTCGGTTGCGATGCGAAGGCAAACCAATCTTACTTTTTAATTAGAATACGGAGTGCAGTCCAGTTCCTTTAACCGCGATTTTCTGCTCTTATTGGAGCTTCATCAGAAGAAACGTAGGCACTGTTCTCCATACTCGATTGCATCGAGAGGTTTTCCCACACATCGCAACCAAATGGATGATAATAGGTGGCTAGCGCCATCTGGCAATTGAAAGACGAAGCAAGTTTTCAATCCTAATAGTAAATTAATAATATTGAAAAATATTAAAAATGACTAAAAGATTTTTAAATTGAAAACTTATTGGTACATTTTCATGGTAACACCTCCAAGACTTCTATAATTTGCAAGTCATATGGATGCTGCAGTGAAAACGAGAGGGAAGGAATTCTACACTTTGCAATTCACATCCCCCGTCTGCAGCCGGCAAAGTTCCAACTGAAAGATGCACCTGGTTACTCTACGGAGTAATACGAAAATATTATTTTATTTTATTTTTATTGTTTTATAAAAATTATTTTATTTTCGTATTACTCCGTAGAGTAACCAGGTGCATCTTTCAGTTGGAACTTTGCCGGCTGCAGACGGGGGATGTGAATTGCAAAGTGTAGAATTCCTTCCCTCTCGTCTTCACTGCAGCATCCATATGACTTGCAAATTATAGAAGTCTTGGAGGTGTTACCATGAAAATGTACCAATAAGTTTTCAATTTAAAAATCTTTTAGTCATTTTTAATATTTTTCAATATTATTAATTTACTATTAGGATTGAAAACTTGCTTCGTCTTTCAATTGCCAGATGGCTCTAGCCACCTATTATCATCCATTTGGTTGCGATGTGTGGGAAAACCTCTCGATGCAATTTAGTTGGAGTATGGAGAACAGTGCCTACGTTTCTTCTGATGAAGCTCCAATAAGAGCAGGAAATCGCGGTTAAAGGAACTGGACTGCACTCCGTATTCTAATTAAAAAGTAAGATTGGTTTGCCTTCGCATCGCAACCGAATAAAAATGGTACACATTTTTATTCTATTATTTTTATTTAATAAATCTAAGGCTTTTGCTATAAATAAAGCCAAAGTTTTTCTTACTAAAATGTGGATTTCCTTGTGAAAAAAATAAAGTGATAAATGTGAAAAATTTGTTATTTTTTAATAACAGCGTGGCTAAAAATTATTTTAAATCAAAACTAATAGCGGTTATGGGATACTCTAACTCAACTTACAGGCATGCTTTTAATCACATTTCGAATAGTTTCTTGATGTCTAGGTGTTCCCATTCTTCCACGAGAACTTCCTCGACATGTTGTAGGTTTCTTAGTGGCTGACGATCCATCAAGTACTTCCCGAGTGTGTCCCAAATATGATCAATGGGATTTAAATCTAGACTCCTCGCTGGCCACTCCTTCCACCATCAAAAGTTGATTTTTTCAACAATCACGCAGCTACGATACAACAAATCACACAAAAAAATAAACACAACAATAACATACAAAAAACACAGTCAGAATTTGATACCTTTATGGCAATAATATCGTTTCAAACAATGTTTCTTCAACCACAGATTGCTAAAGTCCAATAAGATTGAGACCATACTTTCATTTCTTTAAAAAGTACAAGTAGGTACACATAACCTAGAATGATCGGGTTAGGAAAATTTTCCAGCATATTCAAACCTAAATTCTATCAGAGCCTATTTTACTTCAAATCAATCATAAAGCACTACAAAATTTTCGGGCCCCTAAATATAATTTAATAATGATAAATGATAACATTTTTTTAATAAATGTAATAATTATTTTATATAAATATAGTTGCACCAGAAATTAAAATTTTTATTAACAATAAATAAAATTTACATTTAAACAATTAAACATTGTTTAATAATTATAACTCTTATTGTTATCATTTATCATTTCCTGTTCGTAAAATGTTTTAATATATGGCTCTCAGACATGGACGTTTACAAAAGAGAATATGGAAAAAATAGCAAAGACAGAAAGAGCCATAGAAAGACAAATGCTGAACATTAAATTATCAGACAGGAAAAGAAACGAATGGATCCGTAACAAAACAAAAGTGAAAGACGTCTCTAGCCAAGTAGCAAAGCTTAAATGGAAGTTCGCCGGACACACCCTACGGCAGAAGGATGAAAGATGGACTAAGATGGTAATACATTGGAGACCATGGAACCACAAACGAAAAAGGGGAAGGCCACAGATGCGATGGTCAGATGACCTGAAGAAACACACTGGGTCAAAATGGATGCAAATTGCCCAAGATAGAGAGGCATGGAAGAAGGAAGAGGAGGCCTATATCCAAGGATGGATGTTTAGGGCTGATTAGATAGATAGATAGTTCGTAAAATGAATGAATTTTGAAAATTAATTTTGTTATTGTAATAAAAAAAATTTTTGGTGAACTTTCCGGGCCCCATTATAATGCGGGCCCGAGGCAGGTGCCTCACGGGCATAGTGGTAAAATATGCCCTGATTTCTATTTTAACGTTGAGGACGATTTCCGAAGTGGAAATCAAAATTTCCAGTAGTTAATTAAGAAATCTAATTTTCATTGCAGCAATAATTGTGGCTCAATCACATATAAACATAATACTAAATATTTTTCCATAACAACTAGAAATTCATCTTTTTGCATTCATAACACTAAATCATATGACGTCAAAAATAACAATGCGATATCATTTACTAAAAATTACAACAGACATACCTCACACAAGTTATTCACACGATTTTTTAAACAATAACCACCATTCATACTTCTTAGATATGAAGGATTAATTATTAAAAATGTGTGAGAAAATGTGAACCTTGCCATATAATGATGCTTTAATTGTAGTTTGAAAAATTTACTGCTCGGTTCCAAAAGTTTTTAGGGGTCCAATAAAGAGTGAGAGGGGTAAACACAGAGTGAGAAGTCCTGTAATTTTTATTGCTCGTATGTATCTATTATGTTCTCTAATTATAAATTAGGAAAAGTTAGATAACAATAAAAGCAAGTAATAAAACAGTTACTACCGTATTGTTCTATTTTGTGATACTTTTTACTTTTAATTTCAAGGATGTTATCTTCTTGAACATAGCTTGTTATAGTTATATCACATAGTTGTTTGCTACTAAGTGCGAAAATATGTTACTGGGTCAAAACAACAACCTCTTACATTGTCTTTCTTACATTGTCTAAATACTAAAGTAAAATCTAAAATAATAAAAAAAAAATTAGCGGAATCCGTAAATCTGTTCACGAAAAAATCAACTATGAAAATGAGCATAATATTCTATATCCCTAACTTATGCCTTGCAGTATATTATATCTGTGTATTTATGGTACTGTAAAAGTCCATACGCTAAGTAAATAAATAATTGTCTTTTTCTTCCAGTTTTTTTTTTAGTGTTCAAACCTGCAATTTCTATTTTCATTACATGATGTCCATTTTAACACAAGTGATTCCATTTTCTCTTTTTTGATTTTTCTATAACAATATTTCTAGATGTTTTTTAGCGAATCTCTATGCTTTTTAATTGGTCCGTAAGTTTAATTCCTAATATTCTGCTTCTTCATGTGCTATTCATCATTTGAAGCTAGGACAAAAATAATCTGCGGACAAAAAATCCTCGCAAATTATCCTTGGTCAAAAAACCCTCAGACACAAAATCCTCACAAAAAATCCCCACAAATAATCCACGGACAAATAATCCCCGGACAAATAGTTCCCACAATTTTTTTGGGACAAAATATCCCCACAAAAAATTCCGGACAAAAAATCCCCAAGAAATATTTGCTGCCGAATAATTCTCTAAAAGTTTTCCCGTGAATGTAATCGACTCAAATGGTTTTCAGCATCAGTGCATGAGAGTTATAGCAATCGCCATGAAACCGATTTTCGGTAGGAAAATAATAATAATAATAATAATATCTTATGGCATTTTTGCCGGGGAGATCTTTTCGGATTGTTCCGGCGCCATTTACATCTTTAACCCTGTTTCAAGTAACTAGTGTCGATGTATGTACACTAGCCCAGGGGGACCGACGGCTTAACGTGCTCTCCGAGGCACGGTGAGACGGCTCGTATCATTTTTAGAAATTAAAAATTGTTTGTCTTTGGCAGGGCTCAGGTAAATAATGATTAGCAATTAAGATTAAGCATGAATTGTAATTTCGATTACCAAATTTATAATTCCAATTCCACGCCGAAAACTTCAAATTTAACATGACGAAAGTGTGTGACTTTTTCAAAAATCGTGTAAGATGCAGTCAGAGAAGATCCGGAGAAAATAGGAGTGAGACAATAGGGCTTTTCATTCACAGTAATTTGTTTCGAGCTCCTGTCATATGTCGTATAATCCGTGTATATTAATATTATATACAGATTATACAAAATATGACAGAAGCTCGAAACAAATGACAATCGATGGAAAGCTCTATGTAAAATAGTGGCACAGGACCGACAAACATGGAAGGCAATAGTAAACGCAACAAAGACTCTCGAAGAGTTATAACGCCATTGATGATGATGATGAATAAATATTTTTGACGTTAAATTTACAAAACAGAACAGGTTTTTTGCATTACAATCAATATTATCGTTTTCAGGACCGTTATCATCACGAATAGGCAATGTCTTGAACATAGTTATTCAAATCAGAGTGAGCAAAATATTTAATTGAATAATTACAACATAATTCCCAAATGTTGTTCTGAAGCTATTTCCTTGTGGCATTTTTATAATTAAGTATTTTCTATGGGAAATAAGCCACAAGTTTACTAAAAAATGAATTTATTAATGACAACGAAATCCGATTTGGGCTTCGAAACGCTAATAAATTCATTTTTTAGTAAAATCGTGGCTTATTATAATTCCCACAGCCCATATCTTTTATTATATCATTATCAAAAAACTCATTTTTTGTCATGTCAAATTTGAAGTTTTTGGCATATGCATCAAGTCAAACTAGTTTGATTTTATTCAACAAACTTGACTTGACTTGAAAACCAAACTTTTTTTGTAAAAAAGTTTGACTTGACTTGATTTCGATATCTTTTGGTTTGACTTGAAATCAAACTTCTTCAAACAGTTTGAAGTTTGAATATCATATTGCGCAACGTGTTTATTTCCAATTACCGACTTTTGTTTTGACTTATTTGGATAGGTCTGAATCTGTACTCTGCTAATCTGTATTCTGTAAGAGACAAAATCTGTAGTCGAAGCAGAATTAAGTAAGAAATATAAATATACTGATTTATTTGAACTAATCTGAACTAATTCTTTAAAACGACATTGCAAATTCGCAAAAAATTCATTAAACCTACCCTATCAAAAATATAATATTTTGTTGTTCCTTCATAAATTTTCGTTAAAGTAGATTAAATAATTACAATTTTTTTGATAAAAAAACCATCCAACGAATTCTTTGTTAATCTAGTAACCTCTAACAATTTTTAGTTTGAATATTATTTTGTTTGTGTCGTTTAAATCAGAAATTCTCGTGCATAAATAGAACTCTTTACCTACATATTTTTATTTCGTAAAAATAGGATATTTTTGAGTGCGATGACACCCGGACAACATCTGTTGATTTTTTGACCTGGCTGGCCCTTCCGAGACTTGCGTCTGTTAATGAAATACATATGCACTGACACCAAATTTAATATTTTTGAAATATCCGTGGCACAGCGATGTTTAGTTTTTTATGCATTATGTAGGGGTAATGTATTCAAAGAAATTAATCACTTTCGTCATAATTTATTATCAATAATATTAATCAAGTCAATAATTAAGTCAAATTAAGACTATTATATACCTAATAGCTAATATGCAACAATTACAAAGCAATAACAATTACCTGTTATTATTCTTAGGAAATCTAAATAAACTTATTCCTATTCCTGTCGCAGATGAACATCCGCGAAACACACACGAGTAACCAGACATTTTAACCATAACCATATTGCTACTACATAATTATATACATGCTCAAATAAACTTGTTAAGTCGAGTATATACCATATCCACGATGAAAAAGTTTTCCTGTAGTTGGCTGTATACCATATATTACAAAAAACGACTAAAATCCTTTATAAAAGGTATATTTGTTAAAATCCCTAAAAAGGGCTACATCACAGAACTAGTTTTCGATAATTCGATAAACTATAATCGCTACTTGTATCACGTTACTTTTATATGGCACTCATTGTATTATTAATTTTCGTATCTTAATTGGCAACTAACATATCTATCTCGACAAAAAAGTATATCTACTAAATAAATTATTTTTCCACCTACCTCTACCGAAAGTATACCTTTCCGGACCTGATTGTAGGGAGCAAAGTTGTACTTTTCCTCCCTAGGGAGGAAAATATTTTTCCTCCCTAGGGAGGAAAAGTAAAAGTGACGTCATGGTATTTCATTCATGAAATATAACTTATTGACGCCCTGTATAATATCTATTTTCTATTACGAAGTATCTATACATTTTAAAGTTTATTTATAAAACATCCTGTATTTTGCAGAATGGTAAAAAACAGTAAATTGTTATTTCCACCTACCTCTACCGAAAGTATACTTTTCCGGACCTGATTGTAGGGAGCAAAGTTGTACTTTTCCTCCCTAGGGAGGAAAATATTTTTCCTCCCTAGGGAGGAAAAGTAAAAGTGACGTCATGGTGTTTCATTCATGAAATATAACTTATTGACGCCCTGTACAATATCTATTTTCTATTACGTAAGTATCTATACATTTTAACGTTTATTTAAAAACACTCTGTATTTTGCAGAATGGTAAAAAACAGTAAATTGTTATTCTGATTTAACAATGTTTACATTAATAATTTGACTTATATTATTGACAGTTGACAGTTATATTGTACCTACTTATTAGTTTTAGTTCTAACAAATTTTGTTGGTTAGTTACATAAATAAATTAAGTAAAAATGAAAAAATGACTTGTTATTTGAGGAAGGTGGAAAAACCATATGTATAACATGGGAGTAAAGTGCCTTTTCCTCCCTTGAATGATTACTGCCCTCCGCTACGCGTCGGGCAGTAAACTTCATTCTCGGGAGGAAAAGTAGCACTTTCCTCCCTTGTTATACAAATAGCTATTTTGATTTGACAATGTTTACATTATTAATTTGACTTATATTTGACAGTTGACAGTTATATTGTACCTCTTTGTTGTTTTAGTTCTAATAGATTTTGTTGGTTAGTTACATAAATAAATTAAGTAAAAATGAAAAAATGACTTGTTATTTGAGGAAGGTGGAAAACCCATATGTATAACATGGGAGTAAAGTGCCTTTTCCTCCCTTGAATGATTACTGCCCTCCGCTACGCGTCGGGCAGTAAACTTCATTCTCGGGAGGAAAAGTTACACTTTCCTCCCTTGTTATACAAATAGCTATTTCAAACTCGTTCAAACTAGTTTGACAAACAGTTTGAATTTTCAAACCTGTACGATTGACCAGTTTGACTTGACTTGAAATATTTGTCAGAAGAATTGACTTGAGTTTGACTTGAAATTAAGTTAAAATCAAGTCAAGTTCAAACTTTCAAGTCAAACTTGTGCAACTCTAGCTGGGCATGGAATTGGAATTGAGAATTTGGTAATCGAAATTACAGTTCATGCTTAATGCCAGTTGCTAATAATTTTCATGACGAAAAGCGGTTTTATGATGGCGATTGAAAAACTTTTAGAGGACTATTCGGCAGCAAATATTTCTTAGGGATTTTTTGTCTGGAATTTTTCGTAGGGATATTTTGTCTAAAAATTTGTGGGAATTATTTGTGAGGGTTTTTTTGTGGGGATTTTTTGTCCGGGGATTATTATTGGGGATTATTTGTGGGGATTTTTTGTGGGGATTTTTTGTCTGAGGATTTTTTGTCCAGGGATAATTTGTGGGGAATTTTTGTCCGGGATTTTTTGTCTTTGGATTATTTTGTCCGAACGCCCCTCATTTACAATTTGTAATGTATTGTCCTCTTATACTCTCATTATATACAAAACTTAACTGTGATGTAACAATACGCTAAATAATATAAATCGCTATATCTTTTTTTGTCAATCGTAGGATTGTGTTTAATTGTATATAGGGTAGTGAATTGGAAAACGGGCCATAGGAAACTCAATATAAAATTCTGAACTGTTGAATTCCTGCTTCCCTAATTATTCTACATCAAAAGACATAAGAAATTATTTGTAGAGGATTGAAATCTTTATTGAAAACAATTGTTAAAATTGTTCTACGCATTAAACAAATTCCAAAATTTTGTAAAATATAATAAATTGTATCAAAGTATTTGCCAAATTTAGGTCACACACAGTGCAAGAATGTGTACAAGGTTGCCTTCGGTCACAATGAAATTATTATATTAACAATATTTTGAACTGTCAGTATTTTTATTTTATCGTTTTTATTGTTTAAAAAAACACTAAAGTCGAAAAGATGTCCTCAGTTGAGGAGAAAGTAGTAATAATAAAGATGTTTTATTCGGTCAATTGTTTGCGTACTGCCAGAAATGGTAACGTGTGACCTTACTTTTACGCACTTACTTAGGTATGGCAAATGTATTCTATTTTTCAAAATTTTGGACTCTGTTTAAATTGTAGAACAATTTTAACTTTTGTTTTTAATACAGATTTTAATCCCCTACAAGTAGTTTCTCATGACTTTTGATGTAAAATAATTAGGGAAGCAGGAATTCAACAATTTAGAATTTTACACTGAGTTTCCTATGGCCCGTTTTCCAATTCACCACCCGGTATAAACATACATGTATGTATATTCGCTAAAGCCAAACTAATGACGATCATTAGTTTGGAAATTTTTTTTTATTTGTCTAATTATTTCTAGTATGAAATGATTATACTACCTACAGTAGGAAAAAGGAAAGAATACCCATGAACGAACATATTATAAAACACGCTGTATTTTCCTGTCACCGTGTCACACAAAAAATTGGCTAGCGCAAGTACATGCAATAATTATTGTTACATGTACTTGCACTGGACAATTTTCTTTGTGACACGGTGACAGGAAAATACAGCGTGTTTTATATGTTCGTTCATGGGTATTCTTTCATTTTTCCGACTGTATATATAATGAATACCCTTGTCTTAGTCGTTTTTGTAATTTGAAATTTGTTTGATATTGAACCATTATTTTTACTAATTGGATCATACTTCTAAATACTTTGTATTATTTTGCTTGTTTGCGTTTAAAAAAGTGTTACCTAAATCAGAAAACCTAATCAAAATGCATAATTTTGAACGAACCATGTTTATGCCCTTTTGTTTGTTAATGTAGAGGTCTGTTGGAATCTATAAAAATTTAAATACAAGCTGCCAGATATTAGAAAAGATAACCAACGCACACTGCGTTCATTTTCTGTCAAAGGCCACGTTTTAAATAGTCTGTTATGTATTCCAACAACTTCCTCAGACCGAATTGGTTAAAAAATCATATCGCTGGGTCATTTGGTAGACCGGAACCGGCAGACTATAACTGTCCACCACAGGGTATATCACCAGCGCAATAGAAAAGAGGCACACCACACGGTAGCGTATCTCTTTTCCAAATCTCGGTGACACAGGAAATGTGCATTGGAATCACGTATTTTTAAAGCAGTTTATACGAAGGCAATTTCATACATTATTTATGTCGGTAAGACGTGTTTCCGACTTTATTTTAAACGTTTTTTGTAAGAAGGTTATTGTCAAATAGCATTTTACAAGAGACGATAGAGGAATTTACTTATTATAATATGGGAACCAGTTATAAGTTGGTTCATGATGCATAACTGATGTATTAATAAGTCACTTTTCTGTCCATATTTACACAGAGTTACTAATTCACTAAAATAGTCCAAGTAATGAAGCTTAAAATAGGACACAACCTCGCAATTTTTACAGAATGGATCGATTTGCTTGAAAATTTGAGAGTAAGTAGTGGATAGTCCAAGGATCAAAATCTATATGATGCCGAAAGGCGCTTTTACCATGGGGGTGGTTGCCACCCCATCTCGGGGGTTGAAATTTTTTATTATATTTTAATCGCAAAAGTTGGTTAAAACATTCATTCTAAGCAAAAAACGTTCTATACATTTTTTTGATAAAATTGATAGTTTTCGATTTATTCGCTATATTATATATTCGCTATACAGAGAGAGTCTGTAATTTGGAATAAATTCAATATCTCAAATACTAATTGTTTTTTAGAAAAACGCTCAGACCCGTCGATTAGTATTTTAAATTGTCCTTTTTGGCATACAATAATAATGTATACAGGGTGTCCCAATTTAGAGATATGGAATAATAAAAATGTGTACCATTTTTATTCTTGGAGAATATTTGATTCTCTAGAAGTCTTGGAGGCGTATACATGGGGATGTACCAGTAAGTTTTCAATTTAAAAATCTTTTAGTGATTTTTGATATTTTTCAATATTAATTATTTGCTATTAGGATTGAAAACTTGCTTCGTATTAGAGATATGGCCTCATCGTTGATTTTCTTAAATGGCAACACTGTCATTTTGATAGCTATTTTGATAGGGTGTGTAAAGTTATACACAACTGCAAAATTTAAAAATTTTGTTCCCTACGATTTACAAGATAATAAAAAATAACAAAGTTATGAAAAACAAATAATCAAATTATAATTGAATTAAATTATTTCAATTAAGCAAATACTCATAATGTTGCCCTCAATTATTGTCAAATTGTCAATGGGCAACGTTATGAGCATTTGCTTATTTGAAATAATTAAATTCAATTATTTTTGATTACTTGTTTTTCATAACTTTGTTATTTTTTATTATCTTGTAAATGGTAAGGAATAAAAATTTGAAATTTTGCAGTTGTGTATAACTTTACACACCCTATCAAAATAGCTATCAAAATGACAGTATTGACATTTAAGAAAATCAACGATGACGTCATATCTCTAAATTGGGACACCCTGTATACATTATTATTGTATGTCAAAAATGACAATTTGAAATACTAATCGACGGGTCTAAGTATTTTTCAAAAAAACAATTAGTATTTTAATTATTGAATTTATTCCAAACTACAGGCATAACTTTGTTATTTTGTATTATCTTGTAAATGGTAGAGAATTAAAATTTGATATTTTACAGTTGTGTATAACTTTACACACCCTATCAAAATAGCTATAAAAATGACAGTGTTGCCATTTAAGAAAATCAACAACGACGTCATATCTCTAAATTGGGACACCCTGTATACATTATTATTGTATGTCAAAAAGGACAATTTGAAATACTAATCGACGGGTCTGGGCATTTTCCAAAAAAACAATTAGTATTTGAGATATTGAATTTATTCCAAATTACAGACTCTCTCTGTATATGTATATTTTGTAGAAATTATCAACGTTTTTCGATATACCTACAGTCGGAAAAATGAAAGAATACCCACGAACGATCACATCAATCACTTACTTGGTATTTGCTGTCTTTTTCTATAACAAACGTTTGTTATTTATAGAAAAAGACAGCAAATACAAAATAAGTGATTGATGTGATCGTTCATGGGTATTTCCGACTGTAATCATACATTTTTCCGACTGTAATCCTTCTCGGGGCTGGAAATATTTCATTATATTTTAATTGCAAAAGTTGGTTAAAACGTTTATTCTAAGCAAAAAACGTTCTATACATTTTTTTGATAAAATTGATAGTTTTCGATTTATTCGCTTTCAAAAGTGTTTTTTATCGAAAAAATCAATGTTTTTAATAAGTTTTCTGTTAATAATCCAAAAGTTTTCGTTTTATGTAAACAACTTTACTTAACAAAAATTTACCAATCACTACCCTAATTAAAATTAGTCTTTTTATTGATGTATTATTAATGAGTTCTAGAAGTTTGACCGGCTTAGAATGATTAGTTTTAAAAAAAAATGGAGTTAAAAGCGAATAACGAATTTTTGTAGTTTGGAAAAAAATGGCATTTTCTTCAGAATACCAAGATTAGCATCAGAGATACGAAAAAATGTTTAAATATGAAATTGTAGCTGATTTAATTACCAAGAACCTGTTTTGCAAACATTATTTCTGCAGCAAAAATTGAGTGAGCTGTTGACAATTAAAACTTGTAATAACATGAAAAAACTTTACCAACCCTTTCAAAGTCACCTCTTTTTGCGACTGAGAATTTTTTAAAAAGATTTAATATTAATAGGCTTATATATCTTGTAAAAACCTACAAAATTGAAAGGAAAATCAGTAGGCATAGTAGATAACAAGAAGAACACGGGAAAGACGAACATTATTTGAAGTCGCAAGACGGAAAGCAGACAAGATATGTAGAAAGAAAAAAAGAGCCTATGAAAATAGACAAATAGAAAAAATGGAAGAAAATTTCAAAAACAACGAAATTAGAGGTGCATACGAATAACTAAAAAAGATAAGAAGTGGGTATAAACCTCAAACAAGTCTATGTAAAGATGAAAGTGGGCAAATAATGAGTGACCAACAGAAAGTCACAGAAATCTGGAAGTATTATTTTCAGACCCTACTTGGAACACAAGTAGACATAGACATGAAAGATGAAATGGGTATGAACTACGTAGAAGAGAATGAAGTAGATAATGGAGTAGAAGCTCCAACTATAGAGGTAGTTCTCGAAGCTATTATAAGGCCCAGAAAAACAATAAAGCAGCAGAACTGTATAAGGTAGGTGGCGGCCACCTAGCAAGTCATATCCACGCGCTCATCAAAGACATATGGCAAGAAGAGAAAATACCCGACGACCAGAAGAAAAGTATAGTATGCCCGATCTATAAAAAAGGAGACAAACTCCAGTGCAAAAACTACCGTGGAATCTCTCTACTATGTACAGCGTATAAAGTCCTCACGTATATTATAAACCAGACTCATTAAAGCCACAATGGACGAAACTCAGGCATGTGTACGAATACAAAACCACCGGACAGACTTTTTCAAAATTTCGCAGGGACTAAAGCAGGGAGATGGGCTGGCCCCAACATTGTTTAACCTGGCACTGGAGTATGCGGTTAGGCAAATGCAAACTGTACGAGGAAACCTACTGACCAACCGAACGGTTCAACTGGCCGCTTATGCCGATGATATTAATATTATGAGTAGAACATCAACAGAAGCACAGAAAACATACGCAGAGTTAAAACACAAACAAAAATGCTAGGTCTGGAAATTAACACAGAAAAAAACAAAAATAATGTAATGATTCAGACGAGAAGAAATATAGTCATACAAAACATTATACATGAAGATGGCATTGAAACGCTTGGAAAGTTTACATACCTGGGAGTAGAAATATATGCCGACGGATCAGAAGATCGAGAAATACGAAAGAAAATAACGCAGGCAAACAGAGCTTATTTTGCTCTCTCCTATATATTTCGGTCTAAAAGTGTCTACCGAAATACAAATATGAGAATCTATAAAACTTTAATTCGACCAATAACATGCTATGGCAGTGAAGCCTGGGGTCCTGAAAGAAACATCCAAAAACAAACTCGACAGATTCGAAAGGAAAGTACTGAGGAGAATAATAGGACCTGTGAGGTAAAACGGAATCTTCAGAAGTCGATACAATAACGAACTTTATCAACTTTATAAGGAAGCACCCCTGTCAGACTTCATTAGAATACAAAGATTGCAATGGGCCGGACATGTGATAAGAATGGGAGAGGATAGGCTACCAAAAAGAGCACTGAATGCTAGAATGCAGGGAAAGAGACCGGTTGAAAAGCCAAGAAAGCGCTGGGAAGACACAGTAAACAGCGACGCACAAGCCCTTTTAGGAGTCCGTGTATGGAGAAGAGCAGCCACAGACAAGCAAGGGTGGAGGCAAAAAATAAAGGAGGCCAAGGCTCAATTTGGGCTGTAGTGCCGTAGAAGAAGAAGATATACCCTATTCCACGTATATACGACTGTTTGGATTATTTCGACAACGAATATTTTAACAGTGCAACATATGAAGAACGAAAGTAAATTGCAAATTACCTTGTTGTTTATTGGAATAATTATTATTAGAGCCATTTACTTTGGTACTTCTTATATTGGAGACTAAAATATTCATTGTCGCGACAACCCAAAATAGTCGTATATTCGTAGAATGGCCCCTAGTACACATTTAAGTTTTACTAATCTTTATTTCAAGTTAATGTTAAGAATAGAACGTTACGCTTACGGAGATCAGTATTGCCAAACTTCTCGCGTACGGGTGGATACTCGACTGCCGATATACATGTACTATCTCCGCAATGTTCTATTCTAAACCTGAAACGCTCCATAGACTGTTGTGATCGTTATTTCTTATGTATCTTCTCGATCTTACCAAATGGTTTTATGATCCGCAGGTGACTCATATATATACTTTCTTTTCTTAGATCTTGATTATTGACTCTTGTCTACCAATTATATAGTATATAATTGGTAGACAAGAGTAGTAATTGATTTTTGATTGAGAATTAGTTTTGTATCTGTATATTTAGGTATCTCTTTATGTCTAACAAATTCTTAAGGAATATTGGTCACATTGGAAATGGACTTCTGGAGAACATCAGCTAGAAAATAAAGGCTTAAAAAAATACAAAATGACCAAATTAGAAATATAATGGCAGTCAAGTCAACGATCATAGATGGAATTCAAAGGAGACAACTGATCTGGTATGATCATGTAGAAAGAATGAACGACGCTAGGCTGCCAAAATAAATTTTAAAATGGACGCCAAGGGAAAGAAGGGGGAGAGGAAGGCCGAAGCAATCCTGGCTAGGCGGCATTCAGAAGGCAATGTCGGAAAGGAATCTTCACCCTGGCGAATGGAACGACGGACGAAGCTGGAAACTGGGAAACCGAAAGCGGAGAACGCTATAATAAACCGGGATAATAATAATAAAATAATCAGTCTCGTTTTATTCTTATTTAAGACATGTTATTCATATTGGCCTACTATTTTGTTACCTGTCTTCGAGTTATCGTTTCTTCCAGTCCTTACTTTTTGGCATCCCATCAATATAATTTCTCTGCGACTGTGTTCTGATCTGATCTATTTCTTCTTTTTTTTAAGGCTTTGTTAACAGTCAAAATTGCAACATTTTGATCCTATTCTTTGAAAATGAGGCTAGTCAAGGCAGTTACTGTTGCTCGACATCGCAACCTGATAAGAGAGTTCTTGCTGCCTAAATTGGATTATATTGATCTGGACGATATGTGGTTTAAACAAGACGGTACGACATGCCAAATAGTCCGTGAGATAATTCAATTACTGCACGAGTTCTTTGCTGGACGTGTAATCTCTGCAATCTTCCTATTTCAGTGATCAGAATATTCCCCTAGATCGTGTGATTGAACACCGTTAGATTTCTTTTATGGCGTTATTTGAAGTCAAAGGTCTACACCTACAATCATTCGTTTATTGAAGGACGAAATTCAATGTGGCATCAATGAAATTCATCACATTTATGCAAACTGGTGATGGAAAATTTCGACAAAGGAGTGCGTAGTATGTACCAGCAAAACCATGCAGGTCATTTGGTTGATGTGTCATTCCATAGCAACCCTATCCTATGTACTTTAGGATTTAGTAAAAAAATACAATTTAAGGAAAAAAGAGCGTTTTCTAATAAATTCAAATTTTTCGTTAATTTTACAAACACCCTATATTTGAACATATTTCCACAATGTTTAAAATAATTTTCAGACCGCAATTTACGAAAACCCACATGAGGTATCGCTAATGATCGCTATTATATCTGTAATGTAGGTAAACACAGTCATCATCAAAATTTCCCAGAGTTCGCTATTTTACAAATAAACTAAAATTATCGCTCGGTGTAATGAAAATAATTAAATCTGTTCCGACAATAATAATTATTAATTATATCGATAATTGGCGTAGGCACTTTTAATTTCTTTCTCTCCGCGATCTCCGCATCTGATTTTGCTGTAATCAAAGAAATAATGAACATTTTTTCCTAAGGCTACCATTGTGTTCGTGATACTCCTCCGACTAAGGAGATGTTCTGATAGATTACATGTTGTTGATAAGTTATTGTAAATAAGTATGTGTGAAATGATATTCAGTGCAATTAAAAAATATTAATATTGCAGAAAATATATGAAAAAATTATTTCTCTGTGTGGCAGCATAAATCCAACTCAAAAATATACTACTCTACAAATTAATGATATAAAAATATTAGAAGAACCGATGAACAGAATAAAACTAATTGTAATTAACAAGCAGGTCATGGAATTGGTAACAATTCACTGAGCCAAAAGGGTATAAATGCGCGTCTGACATGTAATAAATGCAGAGATGCTGAATAAATAATCAGCCACATCGTCTTGAAATGCTCAGCTACCAAATTCGCAGGCAGCATACAAGAAATCCACTAACTCACTCCCAAGGCAAGAGATTGGCTTCAATATAGTAACCTTCGATGTTAGTTTAATTTTAATTTCATATGCTCCATATCTGTGTATAGGGCAGTACGAGCCAAAGTAACGATAAACCTACAAAACGAAAAAGCAAAGATGATAAACAGTTGGAAACGCATAGTTTGGAATCCACCAAAGCAGTCAGAAGCAATCAGAAGTATACATAAAAAATATAGCCGAAACTTAAATTTTGCAGAAAAAGTGACACCACCAATAGCGAGAATATTAGCAAAGATAAGCTCCAAACAAAAGTTCCAATGGAAATAAGACGCAACCTAAGCGAGAAACAAAAGAGAAACAATATCTAAAAAATATCTAAAACTAAATAAAATAATTTCATATAATTTTTTTATTGTTATAATAACAGTAGAAGAAAACAAAAATCTAAGATCTAAAACTAAATAAAATAATTTCATATAATTTTTTTATTGTTATAATAACAGTAGAAGAAAACAAAAGTTGATATAATGAAAAGAGGACTTACACATATTAACAAAGAAATATAAAAGCTGAGAGACAATGGCGGAAAGACAACAAGAGCCAAATAGGACACAATTTTGTAAATGCCTCTATACCAACTAAAGCCCACAAGACAAACTCCCGGCATAAGAAAGGACCATCATAGTTCAGGGATCTGCAGTTCTTTTACCAATTTCAGTGTCAGAAGTAAGAGCAGCTTTAAAGGAAATGAAGCACTATCGATCGTCTGGTCGCTATATTAAGTATATAGGTCTGGATCCCGCGTATGAAAAAAAAATTGATTAATAGCAAGCTGAAAATTTGTTAATAGCTTAAGGGTGTCTAGTGAAACTTTGATATATGGGAACACTGGAACAGGGGCAGTTTTAATTGTGGAACAGGTTAAAAATTTGGAACGGTCACACCACGAAAACGGCACATGTATTTTGTCCGACAGAACAAACTTAAAATCTTCAAACAGAGATTAAACTCTCATGCAAAAATCAGACTGCTATTTATCACCAAATGGGCGTTTTAATGAGTGGAACATGTAGAATATGTCAAACGACAGGAATTATGACAGGTGATAAATAGCAGTCTGATTTTTGCATGAGAGTTTAATCTCTGTTCCGAGAGTTTAAGTCTGTTCTGTCGGACAAAATAAATGTGCCGTTTTTGTGGTGTAACCGTTCCAAATTTTTAACCTGTTCCACAATTAAAACTGCCCCTGTTGAAGTGTTCCCATATATCAAAGTTTATCCGACTAGACACCCTTAAGCTATTAACAAATTTTCAGCTTGCTATTAATCAACTTTTTTTTCATACGCGGGATCCAGACCTAATACGATTACACGAAGACACAGAAAAATTCAGCTTAGGTCGAAGGGTAAGACAAGGGGACAATATGTAACAACATTGTTCACAGCAGATCTGTAGTTAATATTTAAGAAAACTCACTGGTAAGATATCCGCATCAATATAGATGAAGAAAGATTAAATTATCGTAGGTTTGCAGATAACGTTGTGTTAATCGCAGACAACTTACAAGACACAATTTATATGATACATTAGCTTAGAACTCTAAGGGGAGCTGAATTAAAAATAAACTTTGAGAAAACTAATCTTATGACAAATCTCGTAATGAGCCGAAACATAAATATTGACAATAATACCATACAACAAACAGATACTTACAAATCTGGGATACGAGATTAAAATGAGTAGAGAAAACCAAAACACAAGAAAATGCAGTAAAAGACAGTAAAATCCTGAGGCTAACAGTATTTAGCAAACTAGGCCATATTCTAAAAAGTGTAATTTCCATGTGTCTTAAGCGAAAGGTTGATAACAAATGTGTTTTGTCGTATAACCTTATGGAGCACCAACTTTAACAGTGACTCAAAAATCCGCAAATAAACCGGAGTTACACAACGAGCCATGGAACGTACAATGTTAGAAGTGAGCTTTCGAGACCACATAACAAACCAACAAATCAGGCAATTATCAGGAGTTGAATTAAAGAAACAACGCTATGAATGAGTTAGAAATTCCAAAAAAACTCATATGTTTGATAAAAGTGACAATGGCAAAGATGCTATCAGCAGTAAAAATTCAAAACGACTCGTCAACACCATTTGAAAT
This sequence comes from Diabrotica virgifera virgifera, assembly GCF_917563875.1. Lineage (NCBI taxonomy): Eukaryota > Metazoa > Arthropoda > Insecta > Coleoptera > Chrysomelidae > Diabrotica > Diabrotica virgifera. The sequence continues at coordinate 15,752,425 of NC_065443.1, read as the reverse complement.
ACAGAGGGACGGGGAGATGCGCTTCAGCTTTTTAATGTAGCCTTAGAGAAAGTTTTACGAGAGGCTAATTTAGATACAGTCAGTTCGCTAAACTTAGACACAACTGGCAAGTGATTTTAGCAAGTAATTTTGCCAATTTGGTAAGATTGGCAAAAAAATAATTACGAAATAGTTAATAATTACTAAATAGTTAGTAGTTTTACCAAATTTGGCAAAATTTGCACAAAACAAAAAAATTACCGACTAAAATCACTAGCAAGTTGTGTCTAGCGAACCGATTATAGCAGGGGAACAATATTTAATAGATCAGTCCAAATTCTAGCCAGACGACGTGGGCTTTATAACAAGAACCAGGGCGACAACTGCGGAAATCCTAACCGATCTAGTAGCAGAAGCAGAACAAATGGGGTTACATATAAATCAAAATAAAACCAAATTCATGGCGACTAACACAAACACAAGAGCTGGAAACGTTGACGCAGATCTAATCATCAATGACCAAAACTTCGAAGCGCTCAAAGAGTTCATATATCTAGGAACATCGGCTAACCCCAAAAATAACACATCTAAGGAAATAAGAAGGCGAATAATAATTGCAAACAGGTGTTATCATGGTCTATCGAAGTACTTATCTAACAAACGTCTGTCTCAAAAAACTCGTATAAGGCTGTATAGAACATTGATAGTTCCCGTTCTTACATATGGATCAGAGGCATGGACGCTAACTAAAACACATGAATCCGCTCTATCGATTTTTGAAAGAAAAGTGCTGTGCAAGATATTCGGAGCCGTGTGTGAGAACGGAATATGGAGCCGTAGATATAACTTTGAACTGCCGAATATCTACAAGCATACGTTTGGAGGAAAAGATATTATCACTGTAATTAATCGAAACCGCCTGCAGCGGGCAGGACATGTAGCCCGGGCCCCTGAATCGAATATGATAAAAAAGATTCTAACAGCTCAACCCGTGGGAATGAGAAAAGGGGGTAGACCAAAGTTGATGTGGATGAACGGGGTAATACAAGATGCCGAGAAGATCAGTCGGCAACTGGAAAATGCAAGCAAGGAACAGAACAGAATGGCCTAGAAAGCTTGAGAAGGTCGAGGCCCTCTAAGGGCTGTAGCACCAAGATGATGATGAATTAAAGAATCACGACGCTTAAGTGGGAATGGACAGGGCACTTAGCTAGAACACAAGATGGACGGTGGACAAGACGAATCAGAGAATAGAGGCCTATTGAGAAATTTCACTCCGTGGAGAAACTATAAAAAGCAGCAGAGAACGACCACCGACGACTAGATGGACCGAAGACATAAAAAGAGTAGCGGGAAATTGGTTACAAGCGGCTTACTGTAGAGAACATTGGAAAGAACTGAGGGTGGCCTCTGTGCAGGAGTGGACACGATTGGACCATTGATGATTTAATTATAAAGGATATAAAATGTCTTTTAATATAAAAAACAGTAGACTCTATGTTATACCGGTATAATCTCCAATCTTAAGAAAACTGGAAGGTGAAACGAAAGATTTATTTAATAGTCTTCAAGAGTTAATGGTAATTATTAGATATTTTAATATAAAGGTAGCAATTAAGAGCATAGACTATGCAAAATAATGATTTAATGAAGACACAAAAAGTATCAGAGAATACCTCATCATACGCACACTTCATAGAATACATAAAGTCTACAGTCCATAACAGTCCACAGTCTTATCCGACAAGAACAGAAGAACTAACAGGCGTAATATCTAATATAAGAACGAGAACCACATCAAAAAGACTGGTAGCTAAGTTAGTGCGGGACAAATCTCCGAAGGAGCAATGAACTATCGGGGACCAGCCAAAAAGATGAAATGATAAAATCCCATTAATACTAAAAAATCAAACGAACGCCAACAAAATTGAATCGTATAGCAATGAAGATAAACTCACATAATTTAAGAGTAGCAAACTACCACCAGTCAAAACACAACCTGGAGCAGATATATCATCTAATCATAATCTCTTAGTAGCTCACATAAAAATTAGAATGAAAAGAATAGGAAAAACAGTAAAAGAAGAAAGAACTGCTATTAGTGCACTAAGAAATCCAGAAATCAGAGAAAATATTAAAGAAAGAATTAACGAACGTCTAAACACCGTACATATTGAAGGGGAATATAAAGAAAAAATATAAAAAAAACTGGAAAAAAATAAAGGCTGACTTAATAGAACCTTCAAAAAAGTATCTACGTAAATCTAAAGAAAAGAAAAAAGATTGGATGACAGACGAAATACTAAACTTAATGAACAAAAGAAGAGTATATGAAAACAAAAATACGACGCTTCTATCAACATTCGTGACTATACCGAAAAAGAGAAACGCCAGACAATGTTGCGAACTCCGTACCATCCGTCTAATGTGCCACATACTCAAAGTATTTCTAAAGATTATTCATCGTAGAATATACAAAAAGTTAGAACAAGACACTGGACAAACTCAGTTCGGATTTAGAAATGCTCAAGGAACCAGGGAAGCATTATTTGCAGTAAATGTGCTAATACAGAAATGTTTAGATGTAAACCAGGACATCTATGTCTGCTTCCTAGATTATAACAAGGCATTCGATACGGTGAAACTTAATCCGTTAATAAAACTACTCAGAACAAAGAACATCGACACACGGGATATAAGAAAAATAAATAATCTGGATTATGAACAAGAAGCTGTCATAAGAATAAATATTTTAAACACCAATAAAATAAAAATCAAAAGAGGCGTTAGATAGGGCTGTGTCTTGTCGCCATCACTGTTTAATGCATAATCAGAAGAAATATTCAAAAAAGCATTAGAAGATGAAATAGCAGGCATAAAAATAAATGGCCTACCCATATGTGAAATTAGATACGCCGATGACACAATACTAATAGCAGAAACTATTAGAGATCTACAAAGAATTTTAGATAAGGTTGTTGCAACGAGTGAAGAATTTGGTCTGTCACTAAACATAGAGAAAACGAAATTCATGGTTATACCAAAGAAAAATATTAGAAACATCAACCTACACGTAAATAATAAGAGGATAGAACGAGTTCAGAATTATAACTATTTAGGGACAAACATTAGTGAAACAAACGATTATACCAAAGAAATTCGAATTAGAATAGAAAAGGCTAGAAGTGCATTCACTAATATGAAACTAATATTATATAGTAGAGACCTCAGCCTAAATTTTAGAAAGGGAGTAAGTACTTATGTATTTTCTGTTCTTTTGTATAGTGTAGAGACACGGACTCTCAATAAACAATGCCTCAATAGATTGGAAGCATTTGAGGTGTGCACGTATCGAAGAATGCTGAGAATCTCCTGGACAGACAGAATAACCAATGAGGAAGTACTAAGGAGAATACAGAACAGCAGGGAGATACTGGATTCCATCAAAATAAGAAAACTTCAATACTTGGGTCATACAACACGTGGTGACAGATATGAACTCCTAAAATCAATTATGCAGGGAAAGATTCAAGGAAGGCGCAGCATAGGTAGGAGAAAAATGTCCTGACTGAGAAATCTCAGAGAATGGATTGGATGCAGCTCAACTGAACTCTTTCGGGCTGTACTGTCAAAAGTGAGAATAGCAATGATGATTGCCAACCTTCGTCTGCAGACAATGCAAAATAATGATTTAATGAAGACACATAAAGTATCAGAGAATACCTCATCATACGCACACTTCACAGAATACATAAAGTCTACAGTCCACAACAGCCAACAGTCTTATCCGACAAGAACAGGCGTAATATCTAATATAAGAAAGAGAACCATATCAAAAAGACTGGTAGCTAAGGTAACGCGGGACAAATCTCCGACGGAGCAATGAACTATCTGGGGCCTGCCAAAAAGATGAAATGATAAAATCCCATTAATACCAAAAAATCAAAGGAACGCCAACAAAATTGAATCGTATAACATGAAGAAAAACTCACATAATTTAAGAGTAGCAAACTACCACCAGAATCAAGAATAAATAAATAGTCAAAACCCACTTCGTAAATTGTCCCGCTAAATCTTCATATTTTGAAATTAAAATTCAGTGGATAACAACTATAAAATTCATGGCTGTCTATTGGTAGATAATGGTAATATTTTATGATTCTAAAGTATTTCTTAAATATTGGTTGGTTCCTAAAATGTTTCTAAACATATTTGTATTGTATGTATACCAATAAGATATTTCCTCTTCTAAAAATATTTTATCTTTTATTCTATGTCTATCGATAAGTGACTTTCAAAAACCTGTCAAATAGATGCATGTTTATTCCGGCAGATGTCAACACATAACCTCACATTTGCACGTTGCATAAACCATAAACCATAAACCATAAACAAAAAATGATAAATAAAAAGACAGACACTGTTAATTTATTTAATAAAAATAAAAACACCAAAAAGAACACACCGTAAAATATTATGTAAGTATTTAAAAATCAAAAGTTTTTTAATTTTTCAAATTAGGGCACAAAATTATTTAAAATGTCACTAAAATTGAGTTTTAATAGGGATACATTACTTATAATTAGTGAATAATAGCAACAAATAACCTGGAGATGACCTGGTGGAAGACGCCTCCCCGTAGCCGACGCCCAAACACTCCACCAGGTCTCGATAACGACGCGCCCGACGCCTGAATGTGCCATCAACGACACCCTTCTCAATTTTATACCGCGGTATCTTGCCTCAAAGAGGGGGCAAACACTTTTTATTCCATCCACCAAGCCTTAGCTCATCTGCAAGTCGGATAACATACCTAATTATCAAGTTAATATGGCCATTCTGTATGGCCGATGGAAAGAGGTTTAGATTTGGTTCCTAATAAGAGAGAAAGAAGTCCCTTGGAGGCGGGAGTCAGAAAGAAACGGCAAGCATCGCCATCACATTGATATTATAAGTAAATTCAATAGCTGCATTCATTTGTAAACTACGGTCCCAGTACATTATTCAAGAAGGGCAGACCTCATGTATGTTTCATACAATTTAAAGCACAGTATTATATTTGGAAGTCGCGTCGTCAAACTCGGGGCTTTTCACTCGGAGAAAGAAGAATTTTTGTACGACGAAAGCCAATGATGACCGTTGTAGACACTCAGCCATATTTGTGACATACATAGATAAATAAAAAATCGGAATCCTTCGTCAAAGATTGGAGGAGCGTTGGGGTGGAGTGGGGTAAGGGTCGGATGCTGAATTATTACAGATATAACGAGGGATCAATGTGGTATTAAGGCAATATAAAAGGGATTGGGAGGAATTTAACGAAGGTAATAGCCTATATAACTAGAAATTGCCCATTTAGTGTTCTCTAATTCTGTTCGTATGTATTTGGGATAATAAAACGGTTGAAAATCTTTTAACAAATATCTACGAAGTTAAATAAAATGACTAAATAATATTATAAAGTTATAATCAATTTTAAATTTCAGAGTCATGTTTCGTCTCTCTGCATAATATGAGTGCATTTTCTGTGTCAATTCTTCTCGATCAGTAATGCAAGTAACACAATCGATTGTAGTAGCACAAAAAATAATTCATTGGTAGTTCAAATCAGTTCACTCAAACAAAATTTTATACAGCGATGATTAACATGCTAACTAAGTAGTCCTGTCGCCAAGGGGGTACAACGGCCTCCTTTATTCAGATGGACTTACCCAAGTTTTTTTATGTATTTTGACCCGTAGAACACGAATTTTTTGGGTAACAGTTGATCCGGATGTCGATTAGATTGTTACAAAGAACTTGAGGAATTACATAACAGCGATTTCTCGCAAATCAAAACATTTTTTTTGTATTTTTTGGATCATTCTAAGCAAAAAATGTTGTTAGAAGTTTCTTAGTAGGATGCATAGTTTTCGAAATAAACGCGGTTGAACTTTCAAAAAATCGAAAAATTGCAATTTTTGAACCCGAATAACTTTTGATTAAAAAATAAAATAGCAATTCTGCTTTCCGCATTTGAAAGTTCAAGTCAAATTTTATCGGTTTTGATTACAGCAAAACCTCCCTTAACCGAATCAATTGGGGGTGAAGCCGTTTAGGATAACAAGAATTTCGGTTAAAAATAACATTGTATTGTGTATTCTTCTTGTATTATATAACATAGTATTGGCGAGATATAGCTGCAAAACATTGTTGTCAAAGGAAAACACAAAAGAAAATAAAAGATTTCTTAAAAAAACCACTGTTAAACATGTTCATTTTCCTTAATTTTATTGCTTTTTTGAAATTTACTTTTTAATGATGAAATTATTGAAAATGTCAGCCATTTCGGATAAACGATGTTTCGGTTAAACAGGTTTCGGTTAACGGAGGTTTTACTGTATTTGCATTGCTAAAAATTTATTTTTTTATTGTTAAACAAAGCTATAAACACATAGTGTTTCCCGTGCCTAATCCATGCGTTTTAATTCATTCTAAGTAGAAATAGCCTCGCTTGCACTTGTACCTACTGTACATACTCATTCGATTTTAAATGGGAGATCATTGAAAACATCACTCAAGCACTATGTGTTTATAGCTTTGTTTAACAATAAAAAAATAAATTTTTAACAATGCACGTAATCAAAACCGATATAATTTGACTTGAACTTTTAAATGCGGTAAGCAGAATTGCTATTTTATTTTTTAATCAAAAGTTATTCGGGTTCAAAAATTGCAATTTTTCGATTTTTTGATAGTTCAACCGCGTTTATCTCGAAAACTATGCATCCTACGAAAAAACTTGTAAGAACATTTTTTGCTTATAATGACCCAAAAAATACAAAAAAATGTTTTGTTTTGCGAGAAATCGCTGTTATGTCATTCCTCAAGTTCTTTGTTTATAACAATCTTATCGACATCCGGATCAACTGTTACCCAAAAAATTCGTGTTCTACGGGTCAAAATACATAAAACAACTTGGGTAAGTCCATCTGAATACAGGAGACCGTTGTACCCCCCTGGCGACAGGACTAAAGGGACAAACAATAAAAGATTGCGCCCCAAAGCTGGGTCTAATGTATAACCTGTGCCAAGAATGAACTATTAAAAAATCAAAGGTTATGAATGGATTTTTCCAGCACAAAATTTGTAGATACAACCAAAGAAAAAACTGCACAACAACATAACAACAAAACTAAAAACAAATAACGTAAGAGTCTATCGTAGTACAGAATTTAATTTTGATCACAACATATTGGGAGCTAAAACTTACAAAACTATAAAAAGAATACCACACAAACCGAGAACAAAAATAGTACCGTATCTAAATCTAAGGCAATAAAATATACTATTGATAGCTTAACAGATTTACCTATACAATTTCTCTATAAGATAAGCCTGGCTGCAAAACTAGGAATTCGAGATGAACTAAAACCTAAAATGACAGAAGGGAAGTACCAGTTAGTGAAATAATGCCTACACCGAGCAGTAACGGAGGCTTTGAAATATTTGGACAAAAGCTCAAAAAAATCCGAATTATTCACAAATGGGATAAAAGACACAGAAAATCCAAAGAAGAAGACCTATGACTTGGTTAAGAAAAAAATATCCATACTACAGAAAAACCTCGTAAATCCACAAGGAAGAATTTCCTGTAACTGGCTGTATACCATTAATTACAAGTATAATTTAATAAAATGTTTTTGTCCTGGTAAAAGTTATATTAGTTTAAAAAGCCTGCTCACAGGCAAGTGACCAGTTGCCTGTCACCTGTTATAACACAATGACCTAATTAATTAACCCACTTACCACGTGTGAGAGTCATATTATGTTGCCCTAAAGCCACATCCATAGGAATTTTATCCATCCTTTGGATTTTACGATGTTTACATTTATATGAGACTTTAAGTCTATTTTTAAAAGGTTTCAACCTTTGTATTTTTGGGTGGCTCACCATGTTCTTGTAACATCGATGATGATCTTGTTACAGAGCGAAAACGTTTTGTTTCTATGTTTGTAACCCTATAGGGGCTTTTTAAACTAATTTACCTTTTACCAGGACAACATTTTTTTATTAAATTTTACTTAAAAACTTATGTATCACATAACAGTCTAACTAAAAGAATATCTTCACAGAAGAAAAACGAACTCTGGGAACGAGAATGTGAAAATGTGGAGAGATACCTAAGTAGGAAGAAACCAGGAAATATAAGAAATGTAAGAAAAATTAAAAATATTCGAAACGAAAATCCTGAGACGAATTATGGGCCCCATAAGACTGGAAAACGGAGAAATGAGAAGAAGAATGAACCATGAACTAAGAGACATAATGAGGGGAGAAGATATAGTTAGATTTGTTAAAGGGCTGAGATGGCTGGAACATGTAGAGAGAAGGAAAAACGTCCTATTAATTAAGAATATTGACCAGATGGAAGCCAGAAACTGATAGACCAAGGTGAAGACACAGAGAGAAATGGGAGGACCACGTCATGATAGATATCTCAAAAGAGATATCAAAACCCTGAAAGTGAGAAACTGGATGGAACTATGCATACATCGAAATGAGTGGAAGAAAATTGTAACGAAAGCAAAGTAATACAACAAACTTTGACAACACTCAAGCAGAATACGAAGTGATTCACTGGAATGAGCGAATCGGAGAGCTTAAGCAAGAGCGGCAAACATCCCATCCGGAAGGAAAGGCCTTGATGATGATGATTATTTCGTATTCTTTGCCAATTTCTCAAAATATTTCCGTACTCTTATTCTTCTGTATCCATGATATTCTAAGCTGTAACGTTACAAACGTCACATCTTTGATATTTTATTTTTAAATAATTATTTTATTTTATTTTCTTTAATATTTCATTAACAATAATTTTCTTCTATTTGTTTTACCAGTTTTCTTCGTTAAAAACTCGTTGGCGCCCTCTTTTATTATCCCTTTTATTACCCTCTTTTATTATCTTCTATTTAATATATCTCTTTTCATCTAACATCTAAATCATCATACTGAACGTACCCTGTGCATTCTTACTCTGTAAGTATCTCTTTTTAATACGGAACATGCCCGCCACTGCCTATGTCGCACTGTCATGAAAGTGACACTTCATCCCTACTCGCTGTCATTTCAATTCTACAAATGGCGGTGGTAATCTTATAAAAGGCATGTAATGTGAAAAATAAATCATTTTTATTCAAATCATCTTTCTCTTGGGGTAAGAAAATCATTATTATTTTTTCCTTTAATTACATTTCTCCATCTAACAGTCTTTCTAATGTTTTATTATATCTAACCTAACACCAATGTCAAATCATGTGTTCTGATATTTTAGTTTTAAATATTTCTTTCTAATTTACATGTATGCACGTTTAGTAATCAAATTTTAACTATTGTCCTGATCTAAATTCCATTTAATTTACCCTTACCATCTACTATTTTTGGATACTATTTGGCAAAGGTACAATTTGGTTTTCTTCTTGATGATTGATATGTGTTTAACTCTTCTAGTTTTTGGATAGAAATCAACCTTTCTCCCTTCGGGAGCTTCAAGCTATCCACACCGGTGCTGGAACTAAGGCTGACACAATGGAGACCAATAACTAGACTGCAACAACTAACATCTACAGCTGCAGGGACCTAGGGCCACAACATCTGCCCAGGTCCACAAGAAGTCTACAGCAGTACCATACGACATCAAGAAGTTACCATCGAACCAGATACCAAAAGCCATAAGTATAATCCAGAATTGTTAGTTTTTCGCAAGAATTTGAATATATTTGTTAATGCACGTAATAAGTCATATTTCTATTATATCTTTATTGAACAATAAACATGATTAGTTAAAACTATTGTTTTGTGTGCTTTCATTCCAAACTTTCATAGTTCATTTCTAAGATTAGGACAAGACGAACACACACCTGAGTGACTGAGCTAAGCTGAGGGTGTAGCGATGGCTATCTTGGATGATCGAGGTAATATTTTCGAATGTTATTTCAATTAGCTGATGTAGTCCATCGCGTATTTCGTTTCAAAGCAACCTTATGTAACACCAAATTTCAAGTCGCTGTAGCTTATTTATGCATTCTTGCCTCAGTTTTCACTGTGTTCAGCTTTCCATAGTCCACATTGTAGTATCGAAAACACGTAACATCTCATAGCTCTTATCTTCAGTTCTAATAAAAGGCCTTTCATGCAGAGAAAATTGTTTTCATTTTTACAAACGCATTTCTTGCTATTTCTATTCTGACCTTTATTTCTATTTTTCTGTTTTTCTCTTTAGATAAAAAGACTTCTGGTATTGTTTTAGATAAACAATTACAACCAAATCAGACATCAAATCCGTTCAACTAGCACAGATCTAAAACTAATTTTCAAATCCTAAATTAAAAATTCTTGGCAAAATCAATGGAAGAGATAAATCTCGAAAATATACAATATACAATCTACTATCTAAACCTTTCAGCTACCTATCTTAAGTAAAAGAGACGAATTAATCGTTCGAAGGCTAACAATTGATGTTCACAACGTGTTTGTAGACTTCAAACAGGCATACGACTTAGTCAAAAAGAACAGACTATACTATATATTGGCTAAATTGGCAATACCACACAAGGTAATTAGACTCATTAAAGTCACAATTACGAAACTTAAGCATGTGTACTAATACAAAACCACCAGAGAGACTTTTTCAAAATCTCGGAGGAACTGAAACAGGGAGATAGATGGCCCCAACATTGTTCAACCTGGCACTGGAGTATGCGGTTAGGCAAATACAAACTGGACGAGGAAACCTACTTATTAACAGAACAGTTCAACTGGGCGCTTATGCCGATGATATTAATATTATGAGTAGAACATCAACAGGAGCAAAGGAAACATACGCAGAGTTAAAAACTTAAACGAAAAGGCTAGGTCTGGAAATTAACAAGGAAAAAGCAAAAATAATGATACAGACGAGAAGAAATATAGTCCCACAAAACATATATGAAGATGCCATTGAAACGGTTGAAAAGTTTACATACCTAGGAGTAGAAATATATGCCGACAGATCAGAAGATGGAGAAATACGGAAGAGAATAAGACAGGCAAACAGAGCTTATTTTATCCCCTCCCATATATTTTGGTCTAAAAGTGTGCACCGAAGTATAAAGATGAGAATCTATTAAACCTTAATTCGACCAATAGCATGGCTATGGCAGTGAAGCATGGGTCCTGAAAGAAACATCCAAAAACAAATTTGACACATTCGAAAGGAAAGTACTGAGGAGAATACTAGGATCTGTGAGGAAAAACGGAATCTTCAGGCTGGGATAGAACGAGCTTTATCAACTTTATAAGGAAGCAGCCCTGTCAGACTTCATTAGAATATAAGGATTGCAATGGGACGGACATGTAATAAAAATGGAAGAGGATAGGCTACCAAAAAGAGCACTGAACAGTGAAGAGCAGTTGGAATGCCAAGAAAGCGCTGGGAAGACACAGTAAGCAGCGATCCACAAGCCCTTTTAGGAGCCCTTGTATGGAGATGATCAGTCACAGACCAACAAAAGTGGAGGCAAAAAATAAAGGAGGCCAAGGCTCAATTTGGGTTGTAGTTCCGTTGAAGAAGAAAGCTAAGAATTGATCACACAAGGCTGACACATGGAGACCTCACGGCTTCGGAGGGAGCACTTGTCTGTGAAAAGTGTAGTGAATCAATAACCGTTCAATATATTTTTAGATAGTGTATAGTATTTTAGTTCAATCAGAGAGTGCAGCAAGCGTCTATACCGGTTTCGGGACTTTTCTGCCCCTGGTCAGTAGACACATATGCTCTTCTCTCTGACTGAACCAGGATACTCCGACATGTGCAGTCTCGGATTGCAACGAATGAAATGGCTGGGATGCCGTAGCGACATCTACTAAGAAAAAGACAAAGTTTTCAATCTAGTAACACATAAAACAATATTAAAATATTATTCTACGTCCCATCAGATTGAAAACAGTGGGAACCTTCTCTGCTTACAACCTCCGTGGCTTCTAAAAAAATACAAGCCATACGGATGCCAAGACTATAGGAAAATGAGGGAATTTTACAATATCTAATTCTCAACTGATCTGCTCAGCGTGGTCAAAGCTCCAACGAGAAGGTTTCTCGTACTGAAGGACGTACTCCAAGTAAGGTTTAAGTTTACTTTATCCATCGCATGTAGATATCACAGGAAATGAAAATTCAGATCAAGCGGCTAAAGAGGCATCCCGTTCTGATATTTCAAAAGGAAGTATTCAACTTGGGATAGATTTACAACATACAGTCAAAACAGCCACTCTTAGTGAAAATAGTAACTTTAATAATGTGATAATGTTTCTCAAAGACTGTCAGCTATACTGCGCCATATTCCATTGTTCTGATCATTTTGCTCACTTTTTAAATAGGGCTTTTTATCGATTGTCATTTGTTTCGAGCTAGGCAAACCCGCCGACAACCTAAAAAACTACAGACCAATTGCGCTTCTCTCTGCCATCTACAAACTATTAAAGGCTTATATACAGGGTGTAACAAAAATACAGGTCATAAATTTAATCACATATTCTGGGACCAAAAATAGTTCGATTGAACCTAACTTACCTTAGTACAAATGTGCACATAAAAAAAGTTACAGCCCTTTGAAGTTACAAAATGGAAATCGATTTTTTCCAATATATCGAAAACTATTAGAGATCTTTTATTGAAAATAGACATGTGGCATTCTTATGGTAGTAGTATCTTAAGAAAAAATTATAGAGATATTTGGACACCCCATAAAAATTTTATGGGGGTTTTGTTCCTTTAACCCCCCCAAACTTTTGTGTACGTTCCAATTTAATTATTATTGTACTACCATTAGTTAAACACAATATTTCAAAAACTTTTTTGCCTCTCAGTACTTTTTCGAAAAGTCAGTTTTTATCGAGATATTTTGAATATTTGTCAAATCCACTACATATTTGTATATGGCTAAGTACGATTATGGAGACTTGGTAATAATATGAAAATTTATTTATGATTTACATTTTTAGGTATACTTTGAACCATATTAAAAAAGAAGTAATATCTCGATAAAAAGTGCCTTCTCAAAAAAATACAAAGAGGCAAAATTTTTTTAAAAACACTGTGTTTAACTAATGGTATCGAATTAAAAGTTTAATTGGAATATACACAAACATTTGGGGGGTTTAAAGGAACAAAACCCCCATAAAATTTTTATGTAAACATATTAAAAAAGAAGACGCAACTCGATAAAAGCTGCCTTATCGAAAAAATACTAAGAGGCAAAAAAGTTTTAGAAGTATTGAATTTAACTAATGGTACCACAATAATAATTTAATTGGAACGTACACAAAAGTTTGGGGGGGGGTTTAAGGGAACAAAACCCCCATAAAATTTTTATGGGGTGCACAAATTTCACTATAATTCTTTTTTAAGATGTTCCTGCCATAAGAATGCCACATGTCCATTTTCAACAAAAAATCTCTAACAGTTTTCGATATATTCGAAAAAATCGATTTTTATTTTGTAACTTCAAAGGGCTGTAACTTTTTTTATGTGCATATTTGTACCAAGGTAAATTAGGTTCATTCGAACTATTTTTGGTCTCAGAATAAGTGATTTAATTTATGACCTGTATTTTCGTTACACCCTGTATAATAGAATCAGCACAGAACTGTTCCAGGTGATCCCAGTCGAACAAGCAGGTTTTCGACCAGAACGAAGCTTCGCGGACCAGGTAATGTCACTCACCACCTACATCGAAGCGGGTTTCCAAAGAAGAATTAAAATTTCAGCGGCATTTATTGATCTTTCGGCAGCTTACGATACAGTATGGAGAGAGGGCCTCATATACAAAATTCTCCGTGCAATCTCCTGTAAACCAATAGCACGCCTAATAGATAGCATGCTCAACGACCGAATGTTTCAAGTAGTGATGGGCACATATATCAGCCCACCAAAGAAACTCAAGAATGGCCTACCACAGGGGTCAGTGCTCTCTCCACTACTATTTAGTTTATACTTAGCAGATATGCCGGAAACACAATCAAGAAATTTCGGAAACGCCGATGACTGGGCCCTCACTACACGATGCAGAACACTAGAAGCGTCTGAAGAAGTTCTGACAGCAGACTTATATATATTGGGCAAATATTTCCGCAAGTGGCGACTTCAACCAAATGCATCCAAAACAGAAGTTAGTTGCTTTCACCTGAACAATAAACTTGCTGGAAAGGAACTCAACATACGGTTTGAAAATACCACACTTACCCACAACAAAACACCTAAGTACCTTGGTGTAACACTAGACAGAACGCTATCATTTAAAGAGCATCTAACAAAAACTGCCCAAAAGTTGAGTACAAGAAATAACATTCTAGACCGCTGAATATTGTGCTCCAGTTTGGCTACACAGCCCACACGTAAAAAAGGTCGACACTCAGCTGCACAGCACTATGAGGATGATAACTGATACAATTAAATCAACTCCCACCCAATGGCTTCCAGTATTAAGTCACATCCCACCTCCACATTTACGACGAATTGACGCACTTACACGTGAATACAAAAAGATCATGAACAATATAAATCTGCCGATCCACCAAGATACCGAGGATGCACGAAATACCCGTCTCCGCTCTAGAAAACCACCAATAAAAACGGCAAGAATGATACATGAGGAGTTCAACATCACGAATGCATGGTCCCAAGAATGGAACGCATGGCAAAATAACATGCCCTGCATTACCCACAAGCCACCAGGTTTTGATCTTCCACGTAAAACATGGTCCACTCTAAATAGGATCCGAACCAGACATGGCAGATGTGCATACATGCTACATAAATGGGGAAAGAACCCGTCTCCTCAATGTGACTGTGGGGAGAACCAAACCATTGACCACATTATTGAAGAGTGTATCTCAAGATCCTACAATGGTAGCCCTAAAGACTTCCTGTTTGCAACTTCAGAGTCAATTGATTATATTAATACATTTGATGTTTGTTTGTAACTATTTAAAGTTTGTCATATACCTACATTACTAGTGTTTATAATTTTGTTCTAAATGTGTTGTAATTGCCATACGATAAATAAATGTTTCGAGCCTCTGTCATGTGTCACATAATATTAATATATCTACGTCATACGTCTTTGGTTTGTATCATATACCAATAACGTATGAGGTAGATATATTAATATTATGTGATACATGGCAGAAGCTCGAAACAAATGACTGTGAATGAAAAGCCCTATACACTGTATGTAGTCCTTACTTTTGTAACAGTGTAAATAGTCCAGAGAAATAAGGTTTTTCTCGTGACACATCCCCCTCCAGGCCGAAACCAAATTTTTTGAGTAGTATGGACATCTATATTATTAACCTATATGTTTCCTGCAGCCGATTTTGATGATATACATAGTTATAAGCAAATGAAGATCGAAAAACGGTAAATTATCGCTTTTTTCGTCTATTACCAAAAAGTTAAGCACTTTAAACAAATTTGAGAGTAAGAAACTCATAAATCGTATAAAAAACTTCAATATGGCATTCGCTGAATATGTCCAACCTTATTGGTTGCTTAGAAAATTGCAAAATAAATCACAAATATTGAGTTTTTATAAATATTCGTAACTTAGGTAAAAATTAACTTAGAATCTTCTTATTACGCGGAATGCCGAGACTTCTTGTCCTTAAATGATATTTTAAATTTCAAAGCAATTGGTCAAATAGTTTAAAAGTTATTTAATTTATTTTTCCCAAATTCATTTTTTTTTGCAACACTATAAGTCAGAAAATTATGAAGTTACAATAATACTTCGGACAGTTTATGAAAGAAGAACATTTATACTATTACCTTAATTAAAAATAAATGACAAAAAATAATTTTAAACAGTGTAAAATTATTTTGCAAAAACATGTCCATTTTTTGCTTACTTATAAACAATTAGAATAACTTTTTAACCGTTACCCGTAGAAAAAATATTTTTTCATATTTAGAAAGACTGAATTTTTATACACATTTAGAAAGAAAAACAACTGTTCTAGGACATTTAGGGACAAAGTTAGCCCCCCATTTTTTTAATTCACATGTTTTTGCAAAATTATTTTGCAATATCTATAATTATTTTTTGTGATTTTTTTTAAATTAAATTAATACTGTAAATTTTCTTCTTTCATAAACTATCCAAGATATTACTGTAACTTCATCATTTTCTGACTTACAGTGTTGCAAAAAAAATTAATTTTGGATAAACAAATTAAATAACTTTTAAACTATTTGATCAATTGCTTTGGAATTTAGGGTGTAATTTAAGCACCATAAGTCTCAGCATTCCATGTAATAAGAAGGTTCTAAGTTAATTTTTACATAAGTTATGAATATTTATAAAAACCCAAAATTTATGATTTATTTTGCAATTTTCTAAGCAACCAATAAGGATAGAGATATTCAGTGAACGCCATATTGAAGCTTTTTATACGGTTTATGAGTTTATTACTCTCAAATTTGTTTAAAATGCCCAATTTTTTAGTAAGAGCCGAAAAAAGCGATAATTTACCGTTTTTTGATCTTCATTTGTTTATAACTATGTATATCATCAAAATCGGCTGCAGGAAACATATAGGTTATTATTATAGATGACCATATTACTCGAAAAATTTGGTTTCAGCCTGGAGGGGGATGTGTCACCAACACGATATTTTTTTTCCTTATTTCTCTGAACTAAAATGGCTTTTGTTGTTGAGACACGTTAATTTAAATAAATAAAACAAATTTGCTTTAAAAACTTGAAACTAAATTGTTAGAAATATAGTATAGTACTTACCTGCTATATGTAGTATGGCTAGAGGCTTAGCTAAACGTAGACGGTTTCCCACTCACCCCTGCTCGGTAAGAAAAGTCGATTTCCCCACCACCAAGGAGGAGAGTAACGCTGAATATGCATCGAGCCCAAGAAACACCCTGAAAGAATGCATAATTCAACATTCAAATTAGAAATAAATTAAATATTAAAATTATAGCAGCAGAAAAAGAGGGCTTATTGATTATGTATGCAGTGAGGAAAAATTAAATCGTCTAATGAAGAAAAACGCCTTTTTGGAGGCACGAAAGAAAATCGAGGAAGGGCCCAGGTGGTGTGGTCTTCAAAGAACCCTCCTAGCCCTGATGTAAGTTTAAGAATTTTTAAATTTACATGTCTAATACGGCCGTGACGAGAGTTTGAAGGATTTCCGAGAAAAATCTTGGAGTTTTCATTCATTTTTAATTAATCTGAAATGATTAATTATCCAGAATATTTCACAAAAAAGTATATATAACTCACTTTAGGGAGGATTCAGGTTTAAATGGTTATTATTAAAAATCCATCCAATTTCATTTAGCTGATTAAGGGCTGCAAAAACACTTTACCTTGAGAGAGATATTTTTCCCTTAAAATATATCCCGGAAATAATTTTAAATGGCTCAGAAAATATAAAGATTTATTAATCTTTTTAAAGTAAACTCATTGGACAATGTAAGCATAATATAAAGCATGAAAAAGAATGATGTGATTTTTGTACTATTCTACGAAGTAGAAGCGTGGTCAATAACAGATAGTATGAAAAAAATTCAAAAACATAGCATAAACCTACATATCACAGAAAGAGATGGAGTCGAAGAAACCTAGCCAAAAATTAAATCTAATATCTTAGCCTCAGCCAAGGAAGTTCTTGGTTAAAGAAACAATAAAAATAAACCGCTTCGGAGATGAAGAAAAATGGTTTTGTATAGATGTGAAAAATGTAAAAGGAAGAAAATAGCTTAGTTAGAATACATGTCAACCAAGACACAAGAGGCATACGATGATAATTACAAGACAATAAGAAACGAAACACACTTGTAAGAAGAATAAAAAATGATCAACTGGGAACATTTTTCGAAAGAAATGAAACATGAATTTTATGGGCTGCAAAAGGAAATATGGCGCTTTATAATAGGTCAAAAAAATGGATTCAAAAAAATAATAGAACCAAAATACGTAGAAAAGGATACATGGATTCACAATCTAAAAAAGCTCTATGCAGAGGAATAACAAATGACCTAGAACCGGAAACACCTCAAATTCTCAAAAGAAATTACCTCAAATGAAGAAGTTAATATAAGTATACAGTGAGTTCAGAAACACTTGAAAAACTGCAGATAAAGACTGAATATCAAAACTAAAAAATTTGGACTAACAATGAGAGAACAATTTAACAACGAACTTATAAAACACAATAAAATACCGGAAGAATGGAGAATGAGTGAACTCATTCTACTGTTCAAAAAATAAAATAAAGAACAGTAAAGATTCATCCATTTGTTAAATGCTACCCTAAAATACCCTTATCTACAACTAAAATTTTACAAGAATTAATTAATCAGAGGATAAGTTTAGCAGACGAACAACAGGAACAACAGTACTGGAAGATTTTGCACAAAGGCAATATTTTTCATCAATAAAATTACTGAGAAATCACGGAATGGGACGTTTCGATGCCGCCGGTTCATCGCCGGCCGTTTCGATGCCGCCGGTTCATCGCCGGCCGTTTCGATGCCGCCGGTTCATCGCCAGTCCATTTCATCGCCGTCATATCTCGCATTTCCTAGAATTCCTAATTAATACTAAAAATAACTAATAATTGTAACTGTCGAAAATTCGGAAATATATCAGATAGCGATTAATTGACTGGCGATGAATCGGCCGGCATCGGCATCGAACTGGCGGCATCGAAACGGCGGCGATGAAACGTCCTAGACCCGAGAAATCACTACAGTGTAAGAGACCAGTATAAGAGACCATATACTTGCAGTATAAGAGACCAGCATTTCCGTGTCTGATTGACTTGAAGAAAACATTTTGACTCAGAGATGTAATTCATTTGTATAATAGAGAAGTTCCTCTCAATGCCATAAAAACTATTGAAAATATCTACGAAAACAACAAAATGGAAGCCAAAACAGATGAAGAACTTACAGAACTTATAGACGGAGGCAGAGGAATAAGATCATTAAGCTCTATACTCTTCAATTTAATCATGGATGAAATCATGAAGCAATAATTTCAACCAAGTAAGAGGGTGCAGGATGGGAAAAAGAAGTAAAAATACTCTGTTATGCAGACGACGCAATATTGATAACCCAATTTAAGATAGTCTGCAAAGACTAGACCACAGATCTAACATAACAGCAAAAGAATTTAATATGACAATCTCAACTCAAAAACTAAAACATTAGTAGTAAGAAAAGAACCAATCAGATGTAAAAAAAATGATGGCATCAGTATTGAACAAGTAATGGAGATAAAATACCCTGGAATTACACTGTCAATCGATGAAGACCTGGACAAATAAGTGAGAGATCAGGTACACAAAGCAAATAGACTGGCAGGATGCCTTAACAACACTATATGGCGAAACCAGTATAAGAATACATGAAGTTAAGGATATACGAGTATAAGTTACTTTTAAATATAATTTATAATTTAAAGCCAGTGTAAGACTGATAATTATTGATAATGATATATAACTCAGAAACAAGACCCAACAGATTCACAACACGAAGACTACTGGAAATGGCAGAAATGTGAGTAATGAGAAGAATTACAGAAAATACGCTGAGAGAACGAAAGAGGAGTAAAGACATCAGAAGAAAATTTAATATACAATGTATAAACCAGTGTTTTTCAATCTTTTTAATTTTGCGACCCCTTTACAGGTTGAAATATTCTGGCGACCCCCTGGTGTCATAGAAAAGAAAGCCAAAGAAATAATTTAATTAAAAACTACATACGTTAGGTAATAATTTTTTCCTATTTTGGTATATTTATCTTTTATTCACGCGGGCCAAAAATTAAAAAAACAGCCAAAATTTTGCTTTGTAGTTTGACTAATCTACAGGTGTTTCCGACTGTGCACAGTTTGTAGACTTTAAATATTTGTGCGATTTGAAGCAGATGAAAATAACATGGAAGAAATTGCAAACACTACTGGCCAATGTTTGCAATTACGATATGTTTTTAGAAAGCACTTGCATGCAACTACAAATAGCGATGGCGTTAAAGCTATGAATGGCAAAAATAGCGGACCAATGGCAAAATAAAATCGATAATGCCAAACATATCCTGAACACACTGTTTTCTTCATCGACAGTCTCTAAGGTAGTACCTTCTGATATAAATAACGTTCTCAAGGAGGTAATAAAAATTATAAATTTTATTAAAGGTAAAGCTTTGCAAACCCGGCTATTCAGAATCGTTTGTGAAGTTATGGACTCGATTCATCAAAATCTCCTTTATCTGACAGAGATCAAAATCTCCTGACAGAGGTCAGTGTTGGCTATCCGAAAGAAAGGTATAGACAAAAGTCCTGGAACGGAGAGCTGAATTGTTAATGTTCTTACAAGATGCAAAATTTAAATATGCTTACGGTTTCTCTGACCCTATTGGCTCTTGAAATTAGCATTTTGGCAGATTTTTTTAGCCACATTAACAATTTGAACAAGAACCTTCAAGGAAGAGAAGAGAATATTTTAACAGCTAAAAATAAAGTAAAAGCATTTCACGCAAAACTTCGTTTGTGGTCGACCTCTCTGCAAAACAAAATGTTTGAGTCTTTTCCATGTGTTCAGAAGATTGACGAAGATAATGCAACAGACCAAAGTTTTGAAGTATTGGCTCACATCCCTTGCAGTATACAGAGCTTGCATAATTTACAAGAGCAACTTTTGAAATACTTTCCAGAGTTGCACTCTGAAGCTGACAATAGGCGTAGATGGATTCTAAACCCTTTGTTAGATACATCAATAGATCTGACTGATGTCAACAAAAAATGAAAGAATGTCTTCTAGATTTAGCTGCTGATGGCATGCTTAAAATGTAATTTTATTCGCAAAGTGTCGAAGTATTTTGGATGAAAAGAAAACACCAATATCCAGAGTTAAATTATTAGTGCAATTCGCCACTTTATATTTGTGTGAACTGAAATTTTCTTCAATGGTAGACATTAAAACTAAATAGAGAAATAGATTGCAGTTAGAAAATTATTTGATTAGTAATTTTTCAAAAATAGTACCACAATTTGATAAACTTTTGAAAAACAAACAAGCACATCCTTCCCACTAAAATTGTGTTTTAAGAACCTCAACTTTTTCTTTCATTAGGCGACCCCCCGAGTAAGGCTTCGCGACCCCCCAGGGGGTCACGCCCCACAGATTTAAAAATACTGGTATAAACGAATAGATACTAAATAGAAAAAAATAGTGGAATAACCACATAAGCAGAATGGGGGAGACCCTATGGTCAAAATACCAAGAGATAAATCACAAATTAGCAGAAGGAGTATCGGACGACAGTGCAAAAGATGAAGTGGAAACCTACGATAGAGGTATCAATCCGATAAAGAACAAACAGAACTGCTTATAAAGAGGAAGAAAAAGAAAAAAACTAATAAATTTTATACATTTTTTTGTTTGTCAAATGTTTGTCAACATTTTTCTTTTATTACAGAAAGCAATTAAATGATAAGAATTATAAGAAATTAAGAGTAAATTGTAGTAGAAAATAATCTGGAAATAGTCTGGATCAGTTTTATTTTTATTTTATTTCGACCTCACTTGTATTCTTTAACTACATTAAGCAGTGTATCCAGATAAATTCTAACCGTCTATCACGTGTTGAATTCTGCTTGTTCATCTTCAGCAATCTTTTCACTCGAGTGTCAGAGGGGCTGGCCCAGGCAGCCGACTATCTCCGGGTAGAACATCAACTTATGATAACTATAATATTTTATACGGATTCGACTTTATCCTGATGTGCTGAATTCATACATGTGAATGTGCAGCTTATCTGGGGTTAGCTTTTCCTTGGTATTTTCTCTATTTTTACAGCATTTTCTGTACCTTTTCACTACAAGCCGTTTCTGCGGCTAACGTATTTTCACTCCATTGAATTCTGTTGGCGAGAAGAGACATCCAGTTCGAAAACAAATTTAGTCGAGGTTCATTTTGTAGAAGTAAATTAAATAAATTAGATGTTTCAGACACACACTAACACTTTAACGAAGACTGTGATAAAAGATGCAACAAAAAACATGATTAAATGAATGAAAGTGCCTACTTCTCGCCATTCTATAGCTAAATAATAAATACTGTATTAAACTGCAGTTTAGTAACGTTATAAATGTCACAAGTTATTGAAGTTATACTTCTTTAGGCACGAGGGTAAATTTTTATTTTCCTGGGCGCATGCGCACACCGACAGTATGGTATTAGTCGCTCAAACGTTATACGGGATCTTATTGGGTGTTAAAATCATCTGTCAATAATTGTTGGAGATTATGGATAACCAAATGTTGTGTATATTAGTTTTTATTGTTGTAATGGCAGAGAAAACAGCAAGTTTATAATTGTAGTGACTTTTTAAATAGTTTTTAAAAGCGACAGGTACGTAATAATAGTAAATGTTTCAGTATCCTAATAAAAAATTACTTAGGTACCTTCCTATTTGGAAAATTTAAAATGAACCTACCAAAATAGTATGTAATGCTTTGATTTCTGTCAATATTCACCTAATATATTGTTTTCTTACTCTATGTTTTGTTGTATTATTTCAATATTCTACAAAAATCAAAATAATTTGGTTACATTCAGAACTGTCAAAAGTTTAAACCGTTTAGTTCGTCGATCTTCCCACATGATGCATGTGTCTCCGTGGGTAAAAGTGTAAGATGAATGAATTCCTATACTAACTGCGCAAACATAAGCGGGTTCGAACCCCAATAGAAAATTTTATTTATTTTTTATTTTTTTTTTATACATTTTATGATTATAAGTATATTTATTATATAATTTTTTTTAGAAAATACGTATTTAGTTAAAAAAAATTTCCGACAATTATTGTTCAGAAATCATTTGTTGCATTTTTCAATGTGTTTGTGTGTGTTTTATTTTTTTATTTTTTTAATTTTGGGTACTGTTTTAATAAACATTTTTGAAAAGTAGTAAGTATTAAAATTAGTTTAATATTTAAATAAAATATAAATAAACTGTTCAAAGTATATTAATTTCGTTGAAATTATATAATAGAAGTATAACTTCTTACGTGCTTACAACGTACACACACATTCTTTTTTTATTCATATAATTATTTCATTCCAATTTCTACTGCATTTTATTCATTTGTTAACCTTCTGTTTTCTTTTAGTATTTTTCTTCTAAAAATAGTTGGCTCCCAATCCTTGTATCAACTGAATATCCTATCTAATCTTTAATCTTAAATTTTAATCTGCGCATGGACGCCACTGTAACTCCATTCAACAAGTATCTGCATTCAGCTACAATCCATCCAAATGTATACTGTATAAAGCCTACCACCCAGCCAATTACATGAAGCCATAAGCCTTATTGCTACAAATATCATTTATATTTTTGTAAATCTTTAGCCAGGATTTATTTCGTTTTTTATTGATATTAAAATTTCATTTTATTTTTAATGTATAATAGATATGGTTAGTTATGTCGGTTCGCTAAACTCAGACACAACTGGCTAGTGATTTTAGTAAGTAATTTTGCCAATTTGGTAAAATTGCCAAAAAAAAATAATAATTACTAAATAGTTAGTAATTTTGCCAATTTTGGCAAAATTGGCTAAAAACAAAAAAATGGCAGACTAAAATAACTGGCCAGTTGTGTCTGAGTTTAGCGAACCGACTATAATATCCTGTTTTATTTGTCCATGTCAAAAATTATTTTTCAGTTTGCAATTAAGATAAGATGTACCTGCACCTGAGACAGAGCTAGTCGAAACAAAAGCAATTGGCTCCTATCTTTCGTTGGAGTTTTATTTTTACATGTTACAGTAAAATAGCCACATGAAAGATGACAGAAAAGGGATTAAAAAAAACATCGTTGATAGATGCTTTCAAAGTAGGAACAAATTGGGAAGAATTCCGAAAGGTCTTGGCAAGTAAGTTCAAATCAGATCTTTCACATCTCATTCTTCAAGTGCCATCTCCGCGACGGTGGTCGGCAATCATTATAGCTATTCGGACTTTAGAGACGGCTGCTCTGAAAAGTTCATTTGATGTACATCGGTACCATTCCCTCAAGTTGCGCAGCCACGATAATAAAACCTCCACATAATCAGGACCAAATTGACGACGTTAACAAAAACATAAATAAAAACCTTCTTGAAGCCAGACTACAGGTAGCAAAGAAAACAAGAACTAAGATAGAAGACGCAACGAAACTAAACAACTAATGAAGGAAACATGGCAACTACTAGGGGAAAACAAACGCCATACTCAAGAATACGTAGATCTATATAAAACAATTAGAAAAGAACTGCAATGTGACTCAAAGAACTCAAAAAATGGAACGAAAACTTAATAGGGCAAATCATAGAGAACAACGGACACTTAAAATGTCTAACACCAACATCTAGCAAGAATTAAAGTTTTTTAATCAAATCTTTATACTGAATGTCAGAAGGTGGGAGATTTGAATCACACTTTCTTTGAGTGCATAAAATACACTCCGTACACCTATAATTTAGTCGACGATTTAATAAAATGTAATATTTTTCCACCTTTCAATATATCCAATATATCCTATATATCCCGTCTCTGAACAGCAAAAATATATTGATTGTCTAATAATATAATGAAATATAATAATATAATGAAATAATAATATAATGAAATTTATTTGTGAAAGTACAATAAATCTTTAAATTTATTAATCCTGATAATTGATATTTATGTATACAGTCCATCTAATTTACTTAACGTTGCACGTCATTATTTATGTTAGAGATCTAAGTTGACATTGTTGCCCAATTACAAAAAATTCTTGAATTCATTTTAAATGAAATACATCACACAATTTTTGCGGAAGTGGATTATACAGCAAAACAAATTAATGTTCAATGTAAATAAATAACAACCTACCAAGGTCAGAATCAAAACAAAAAAAAATAAAAACTTTAGAAATAGAAAACAAGAATTAAGTTATAATCTTACGTTAAAGTACATAATAAAAACAGTAAATATAATGAAACAAATACTTATAGTACAGAATATAAACAAATATGAAGTGTCATCACCGCAAATGTCAAACAAATGTTACCAATTTATGCCAAAATATCACCTTCGTTCGATTATAGTTACAGTGTATTACAAACAAATGTGCTTCATAAAAACGCTTTATAATCCATTTATACACATTAAACGAAACATATTATTATGTATTTCTTTAAATTAACATTAATAGAAATCTTTAAATATTATTTCTACGCGTATAATATAATAAAATATGCCTTGTGGCTGTAACGCCAGTGTACTCGGCAAAGTGATTCTAAAAAAGCACACCTACCGCCTAAATATTTCGCATTGGTATCATGTGACGTCTCGGGCTATGACGCGAATGACGTGCAACGGTAAGTAAATTAGATGGAGTATATTTATGTATAATGGAATAATGTGATGAGCAACTTGGACAGACCATAGAGGGCAAGCTGCAGCTTTTGAACTGAGTAGAGAGCTGTGGAACTGTGAGGACCTCATTGTCTTTTCCTATATATGAACAACCTGAATAAAAAACAGTTGTGACTGGCTATTTGACACCCAGTCTTTGCCATAAAAAACAACAAGTGTTCAGAAATTATCAAAATTAAAGACACCAATAACAAGGATGGTAAGGACAAATATAAAATAACAAACATAGTTGTAGATCGATAGTTGTAATATCGCCAAAGCTAAAGAAGCTAGGGCTATCTAGTCTTAGAAGACGTCTTCATAACTAAAAAATGTTGCAACATATGACATCAAAGTTGTATCATACATGGCAAGACCACCTCAGACTCGTTGACGATATCGTGATTATAGCAGGCATATCTGAGGAACTACACACTATGGTGGAGGATCCCGAAGATATCTTCCAATCATCATCATCATCATCAGCCCATAGTCGTCCACTGCTGAACATAGGCCTCCTCGAAAAACTTTCATTCAGATCTATCCTGCGCTGCTGCAATCCAGTTGGTACAAATCCTCTTTATGTCGTCAGTCCATCTTGTGGGTGGTCTTCCCGGGTTTCGTCTATCCGCTCTCGGTCTCCATTCCAAGATTTTTTTGGTCCACCTATCATCTCTCATTCTAGCGACGTGTCCTGCCCACTTCCATTTAATTTTGGCTATGTGTTTTATTATGTCTTCTACACCACTTCTTCTACGAATTTCTTCGTTTCTTACCCTAGCTCTTAACGTTATGCCCAACAATGATCTTTCCATTCTACGTTGCGTCACTTGTAGTTTTCGTGCAGATGTCCTTGTTAGGGTAAATGTCTCTGCGCCATATGTAAGAACAGGCAGGACACATTGATTAAAGGCTCTTCTTTTTAAGCTGATAGGTATATCACCTTTAAAAATATCACGTAGTCTCCCATATGCTGCCCATCCTAGAGTTATTCTTCTTAGCAGCTCAGCAGTTTGATTGTCTCTGCTAATTTTTACCGTATGTCCAAGGTATATGTAGCTGTCAACAACTTTAATTTCGACGTCTTCTACCTTTAAAGGATGGCTCGGAACTAAATTCGTCATCATTTTGGTCTTTTGGTAATTAATATTTAGCTTCCAATACGTTGGTCTAAAAATGAATATGGTAAGAACAAAAACAATGACAAACATAGACGACCACAGACGTATAAAATATAAATGGCAATTGAAAAGTCCAAGAATATATCTTCTTCTTCTTTTGGTGCCTATTCGTTTCGATTATTGGCGATCATTCTGGCTATAATTATTTTATTAACTGATGCTTTAAATAGATTAGTTGTTGTTGTGGAGAACCATTTCGTCAGGTTATTTAACCATGATATTCTTCTTCTCCCAATTCCTCGCTTTCCGAATACTTTTTCTTGAAGGATTACCTTCAGTAATCTGTATTTAGTGCCGTTTCTCATTATGTGTCCGAGATATTCTAACTTTGTCTTTTAGTATACTTCATCTCTCTTTCTTTCCCCATTCTTCGTAATACGGTCTCGTTGGTTATCTTGTCCGTCCATGACATCCTTATTAGGATTCACCTGTATATCTACATTTGAAATGCTTCAAGTTTTCCTCCATCGCTTCAGTGAGTATCTAGGACCTAGGATTCAACTCCGTAGTATAATATTAAGGAGATATAACATCGTAGGAGCCTTACTTTTATCTTCAGATTAAGGTTGTGGCTTTTAAAGGGTTTGGTCATCTTATTGAATACACTGCTAGCCTTCTCTATTCTACCTAAGAATATAATATATCATCATCATCATCATCATACAACCTCTTCTGTCCACTGCTGAACATAGGTCTCTCCTATTCTTCGCCACTCTTCACGGTTCTGTGCTTCTTGTTGCCATTTCTTGGATATTCGGTTAATGTCGTCCATCCAGCGTGTTGGTGATCGTCCTCTGCTGCGTTTGTCTTCTCTTGGGCGCCAGTCAATTAGTTTTCTGGTCCATCTTGAGTCTTTCAGTCGCGCTATGTGACCTGCCCAATTCCATTTCAGCCTGGCTATACGTTCAACGACATCAGTGATACCTGTTCTTTTCCTTAAGTCTTGGTTCCTTATTTTGTCTTTTTTTGTCACGCCGAGAATCGATCTTTCCATGCGTCTTTGTGCCACTCGCATTTTTAGTGCTGTTGTTTTTGTGAGCGTGAGAGTTTCTGCTCCGTATGTCATAATAGGAAGAACGCATTGGTCAAATGTCTTCCGTTTCATAGCTGTCGGGATGTTGCTCTTAAAGATGTCTCTTAGTGAACCATACGCCGCCCAAGCAAGTGTTATTCGTCGTTGAAATTCGCAAGTCTGATTGTCCTTGCCTATTCTGATTTCATGACCGAGATATATGTACTTTTCTGTCAATTCTACCACTTGATTTTGGATGGTTAGGTGTTCGCTGGGAACTAAATTTGTCATAAACTTGGTCTTGCTGATGTTCATTTTTAGACCTATTGTTGAAGATACGTTTTCTAATTCTAGTAGCATTTGTTGTGCTTCACCCAGATCTTCGGTAATCTGTAATAATATACCGATTACCGAAGATCTGTAATATAATATATACCTAGGCCAAATTCTGAAACTTGACAAAAAGAAATGAAGTGCGGAAGTTGTTTTTGCGATTGTTATAGTTTTGTGGTTTGCAAAAATGGCGCACGGTTGTGCCATTTGCTACACTTCTGGTATTTTGGATACTGAAACTGTAAAATATATTAAACTGTGAAAAACAGGAATCACAGGTGTCAATCCTGTGTAATTTTAGACAAAAAAATATTCCTGAAATTCCATAGATTGTATTGTGCACCAACCTATAAACGATATACAGTGCGCTGGAATAAGTGTTACCCACCCTTACTAACTTATTTTTTTTTAGCACATAATCAAAACGCTCGGACAGGAAAATGGCATTCATGTTTTGAACTTTACGCGGTCCCTCTTCAGGTGACAGTGATAACTTTGATTTTTTTAAATGGGAAAGTACATCATGTGATACCTCATTTAAAAGCTCTTGAAAGACTTATTACAAAATGTATAATACTTTAGTCCTTTTTGAGACCGTAGGAGCAAAATTTTGGTCGAATTATTTTGAAATGTATTCATTTTTTTCGAATCCTGAGAAAACTAATAAGTATTTTTGAAAATTTTTAACGCAGAATGAAATATTACAGTATTATCGAGGTATGGTGGTAAGCGGAGAGTGCACTATCCTGGTGATGGTGTTGATATCAGGAATACACTATGTACTCATAACTACTTTATTTGATTGAAGTAATACCATATAAATGTATTCAGTTCATAGGTGATTACATTATTCTGCTCCAACGGCAGCAACCTCCCAAATCTAACTAACTAACTCTAATGACCCACTAATGCTCAAATCTGACCGTGTTCCCATATTTATCAAATACTTCGTTATGTAAATATGTTTGTATATATTCTCGTTACTGTGTCAAATGAATAGTCAACCTTGTTGATCTAAGCAAAACGTGGACTTTAGCTAAGGTGTTCTACTTTGCAATTATTATAACAAATATGCGTGATGTTTATTGTTTTATAAATAAACATCTAACGAATACTTTAGTTAATTTAAGGATTTTTAAAAGATCTTAATAATGAGATAAATCCCATTATAGAGGGTAAAAAGTTCCTGAGAACTTCTATAATGATTATAGTAATAAGTCACAGGGTTAAAAAAAAAGAAAATTTAGTCGGATTTTTAATTTCAAATCTATATCATTCAAAAGAAATTTTTGTTCATTCTAAGGGACTTTCGGCCCTCGGTAATAATGTAGTCTTTTATACTGCGTTTAAATTTTTAAAAAATACTTATTAGTTTTCTCAGGATTCGAAAAAAATTAATGCGTTTAAAAACAATTCGATCGAAATTTTACGCCTACGCTCTTAAAAAGGATTAAAGTATTATACATTTTGCCTGTCAACTGAAGAGGGATCGCGTAAAGTTCGAAACATTTATGTTATAATATACTTTGAATATTTTAAAAATCGACCTGTCCGAGAGTTTTGCTTATGTACTAGAAATAAATACCTAAGTTATTAAGAGGGGGTAACACTTATTCCAGCGCACTGTATATGTGCCATATATTTATGTCCCATGGTGAGTAGCTTTCTTTATTACTCACAATCTTAATAATACCACCCATGCCTCACCCTTCTCGTATATTTCTAAAAGATAGATGATTTAAGCCCACATTACACATTTCATCATAGCCAATGGCACCCACTGATCCAAACAAATACATTTCATAAATTTGCCACATCACCGTCTAACGTAAAATTATTAAAATATGCAACCGTATTATGGAAAAGAAATATTTGTTGGCGTAATATAAGATACGAGTAGGGAAGAGACCACGTTATCCTGGAATCTAGGATTTAGAAGGACTTACTGTTTCCCCGAGTAGCAGCAAGGGGTCCACATATGCGAACTTGATATAATGTATAAAAAAGTTTTCTTTGTGTTCCGCTTTATTTGATTTTCTTTCGTCACTACATTTCGGTGACTTTTCTTGGTTTTATAAATCAAGTCATTTCGTATGTTAGAGATGATGGACGGTTTTTACGCGATGGAACGTTTATGGTAAATTTGGAAGCATTTCACTGATGTTAGGGACTATATTTTTAAAACGAAGCCTATTTTTTTCTCTTTTTCTTTTTGTATAGATATGACTCTGTCTGTTTTTTCACTGTGCCTCGAGTAAGTTGTCGTTCCATCGATTTATGGTCTTCCCACTGATCGTCTTCTTATTGGGGAACCATCTCTCGCATTCCTGACTACTGTATTTGTTATCATCTAGTCTATTTTAAGCCTATTTTAATGATTATAGTTAAATAAAAAGTAAATTAATAACAGGAGAAGAATGAAAAGACTACCATAAAGAGCTACTTACTTCTTCTTCTTAAAGTGCAATCTCCTCAATGGAGGTTGGCTACTACAATTGCAAATTCAGCTGTTCTTATTAACTGTTCAACATTTAGCCCTGGCCATTGTCGAATGTTCCTCAGCCACAATAGTCTCTTCCTAGCTCTCTCTTTCGCTCTTACTTATTATTTCTCAGTATGTAGCATAGGTATGATGTTTTTCTCACTTTCACTGTGTTGAAAACTTCTTGTTCCTTACGTATTCTATGCAGCTCTTTTTCGTCTCATATCCATGAATTCTTGAGGATTCTTCGGCAGATCCATATTTCAAAGGCCTCCAATTTGTTTATGGCTGATGTTTTAATGGTCTACGTTTCAACTGCATAGAGAAGAGTCGAGTAGCATTTTCATAAACGTAGTCTTATTTGAAATTTCATTCGAGAATCACATAGCAGTCATGATTTTTACAAAAATATTCTGGCCTGTTCTATTCTCGATCTCATTTCTAGATCATGATTTAGTCTCCTATCGATCCAACATTTCCAATTTTCATTTAAATTTAAACAATGTAAATGACCCTATTTAAATAATTATAAAAAAACTTGAAAAACCAAATTGCAAAAAATTATTATTTGCAATATAAATAACCACTACAAATATTTTGTTTGCAAGGAAAGTTGCGTTATCAATATAAAGCAAAAAATGGTTTGTTACTATTTTTTTAATTGCAAAAACGCTGTTGTTGCACATGCTTTGATAGTTTTGTAAAAATATTTATCAAAAAAATGTTAGCAAAAATTTGATTATGCTATTTTTTGTATCACTATTTGTATCAATTTTTCTTGGTATTCCAAAAAACTTTTAATTTGCTTAAAAGTTTTTCCTTATTCATTTATTCAAGTACTTTGGCGAATATTCGGGATTATATAATACCCTAAACACATATTCTTTCCCTTATTTCGGTCATTTAATAGCAGAAAAGCACTCATTTCCCAGTTTACAACCAGATTGTATATTCCTCGACGAGTAAATATTTACACTGAAATAGCACTAGATGATATATTTACGGGCCAGGGACTGACTCATTGACAAAGTCCTAGGTCGAATGTTGAATATACACGACAGTTTAGCAGTTCTACAATTACAGTAGATATTCTGTATTTTTTTCTATTTTGTCATACTTCTTCTCCTTATTTACGTGCTATCTCTGCAACGAGGGTGGGCAATCAGCATTGCTATTCTAACTTTTGACACTACAGCCTGAAAAAGTTCAGTTGAGCTGCATCCAAACTATTCTCTGAGATTTCTCAGGCAGGACATTTTTCATCTACCTATGCTGCGCCTTCCTTGAATCTTTCCCTGCATGTTAAGTTTAGGAGTTCATATCTGTCACCACGTGTTCGTGTTATACGACCCAAATATTGTAGTTTTCTTATTTTGATGGAATACTGTATCTCTTCTAAGTACTTCTTCATTGGTTATTCGGTCTGTCCAGGAGATTTTCAGCATTCTTCGATATGTCCACATTTCAAATGCTTCCAATCTATTGAGACATTGTTTATTAAGAGTCCATGTCTCCACACCCGACAAAAGAATAGAAAATACATATCACATTAGTACTCGTTTTCTAAGATTTAGCCTGAGGTCTCTACTACATAATATTTGTTTCATATTATGGAATGCATTTCTAGCCTTTTCTATTCTAACTCTGATTTCTTTGGTATAATCGTTTGTTTCATTAATGTTTGTCCCTAAATAAATATAATTCTGAACTCGTTCTATGGTTCTACCGTCTTAGTATTTACGTGTAGATTGACGTCTCTAATATTTTTCTTTGATATATCCATGAATTTTGTTTTCTTTATGTTTAGTGACAGACCAAATTCTTCACTAGTTGCAATAATTTTATCTAAAATTCTTCGTAGATCTGTAACTTAATTTTCTCATGCAGTATAAGGTAAAAGTATGGAATAAATTCATTATTTCTGAAACAGACGAATTCTAAAAAAAATCTAAAATCACGTCAATTTTAATTTTTGAATGATCGTCATTCATCAACCATTGCTATATTATGTGACATTTAAAGGGGACAAGGGACACCTCTTTTAAAAGATCTTCTAATCAGCTTTGCAAAAAAGGTATTATTCTTACATTTATTTCTACAGAGTTAACCAAAATCATGTACTCAGTTAAGTAAAATGGAATTACAATAAATACTCATTTATTAAACTAAATTACGTTAGGAAAGAATTTTTTACTGTCCGTTTTTCTCATTGTATGTTGGGGCTTAAAGTTGTCAGCTTTTTGAGTATGTAAGATTGAGTAGTAGTATATTATACAGATGGTACCGAAGCGCTTCATTGGTTGATATGGAACAAAATTATGACCAAAGAAAAAAAATTTATAGCATCGTGGAAAACATTAACCGGCACGGAGCGCAAGTATGGCCAACGATAACAACAATACTAAATAATATAAGAACAGTAAAAATTGAACTTTCGGGAATATGCCTTTAAATTGCCAGAAGGGACGTGATAAGGACTGAGGAAATATAGAAACGGATAAAAGTAGCATACTCAAGAGAAAAATTTAACAACAAAGCAAGAAATGCTACGGTCATTTTCAAAAAATGCCAGACAACAGGAGACCACCACAAAGTGTAATGGAATGGGAACCTCCAGGAAGAAGACAGAGAGGAAAACAAGCGATGATATAGAAACATGTAAAGAGAATGTAATGAAGGAGATAGATCTCAGAGATAGTGACTAGGAGGATAGAAAGCGGTGGAGGGTAAACGGCGAACTCATAATGAAAAAATTTCAAAGAAAAGAAATATGCAATGAAAGAAGTTTTCGAAACAGTTCATTCGGTTGAGTCCTATATTTTGAGCAATTAAAGGAAATGTGGCCGAGGTCTCCGAACAGATCATGTCGTTACAAACTTCATACAGATCAGTTTCTATTATTTTGATTTTATGTTATTGTTAAATACCACGCATAATAAACTTAATTCTGTAGTTTTGAAAATTAAATCTGCCGTCTTTCTACTGACTTTTTACTCTATATTTTATTCTCTTTAATTAATCGGAGTTTCTTGTATCCTACATATCAGTGATCCAAGATTTGTTTTTTTCTTTTTTGGTATGTTTAATTGTTTAATAGTTGTTTACTTACGCGGTGGAGAATATTCGTAGTATACAGAAACTGCGCAGTATTATTTATTCTGATGGGGAAAGCATATATCCATAGTTAGGTGAATGAGAGGCGAACATAATAGAGTTTTCCTGCTTAGTCCATCTCTGTTTTCCAAAACGATGGTGTGCGGAACCCGTTGGCCTTTTTTGAATAAACGATTTCGATTGAAATGTGTTTACCATAGCTGTTTATCTTTGGTAAGTGAGTTTCGTACCTATATAGAGAATGGATATGGCGACAGGGGACATTTTCCTGGGAAATTTATTTTTTCGACCATATACAAGAATATACTTTCATATTTCATAAATAATAATGAAAATATTAGCAGAATTCTTATGATTCAGAGTTAAAATAACGGGCAAAAGCTTACCGAACATGGCGCGGTCAAGAAATATGAAATCGATCAAAGATGCAAAAATATACAGAGTGCAACATTAGTACGAAGTTCAATAACTTATTTTTTGTAAAAGATATGAAAAAAATGTTATTAGCTGGAGCATAAATAGAACCAAATATACAGGACGACCCATATTGACAGAGTGGAACAAGCTTTTCTTTATTTTAATGAAACACTTTGTATATTTTTAGATTTTCGAAGTCTTCTCGGCGTTTTCGTTTTTTTTAATATTAGGTTTGTAATGCTGTACGGAGTAGTTTAAAATATAATTACGTAATAATAAGATAATTCATAATAAGATAATAACATTGCAAAACCTAATATTAAGAAAAACGACAACATCCAAGAGCGTTCAAAAATGTAAAGAAATATACAGGGTGTTCCATTAAAAAACATAATTTGTTCCACCCTGTTAATATGGGTGGCCCTGTATATTGGAAAATATTTGTATGGCACATACCTATCAGTTTTACCTTAACAATTATTGTTTTCGTATCTATTTCGACAAATAAGTAATTAGAATTCCTGGCACTAATGCCTCACCTTGTATGTAAAATACTGAATAATAAATAATAGTAGATTAAAAAGGCAGCAGTGACGATATTATAAAATAAACATGTGTAAGGCATAAGTTTATTAAATATTCAACTTAGACCTACTACCAAAAATTATAGAAAATCAGAAATCGCTTATAAATAATTATTTCGTTGAAAAAGAAACAAGAGCCGTCTTATATTTCAGTTCGTTCAGAGAGCGCCATAAGCACCTTAACCGCTTTTGAACCTTGTTAGGTCCTCATTAGAGAGTGCATATATGACTATCTCTGAACAAACTTAAACAAATAGGGCTGCTAGTACCGTATGTGGATGATTTGCTAACTGGCTCCGATTCCATTTCTGAACTTATTTTGCATTGTAACCAAATCGTTGCCATTTTACCTAAAGGTTGTTTTCGTTTTCGTAAATGGGTATCCAATAGGCTTGATTCTAAAAGGTATCAAACAAATTATTGAATCTC
Organism: Diabrotica virgifera virgifera; assembly: GCF_917563875.1. Lineage (NCBI taxonomy): Eukaryota > Metazoa > Arthropoda > Insecta > Coleoptera > Chrysomelidae > Diabrotica > Diabrotica virgifera. The sequence continues at coordinate 15,717,414 of NC_065443.1, read as the reverse complement.
AGGACACTACATATACCTACCTTTGGTTCCAATAATGGGACGAAAGCTTTAGGCCTTCATTGGCTTCAAAGCTCCGATTCGCTTAAATATCTATTATTCCGAAGTTTTTTCTACTGTGATAACGAAGCGCACGATACTTTCAAGTATTGCCAGTATATTTAACCCTATAGTGCGCAATTTTTTGTATTGTAATAAAAAAAATATTTTTAATTGCATTAAGGTATAAACTTATGCCTAAAAATAGTAAAAAAAATCTAACTTTCAAAAAAACTTTAATTTTTTGAAAAATCTTGTTGTATCATATGTGATACATAGCGGAAATTTTTACAAAACAAATTTCAATTGATTATTATTAAGTATAATATGTTATAATAACTAAATAACTAAATTGAATGGAATTGATGAAAACAATTATTATTTTTGTTCAGGCAAAGATGTAGTCCACATTTTGAACATTGAATATACGAAAAAGAAGTACACTTTGGCATCTTGCATCTCTGTCTTGTGTCTTTGTACAATGGCCAATGTGAGTGACCATCAAGCCTAACGTCTTTTGGAGGAATATACGTTGTTGTTGCTGACCTTTTCTTTTTTTTTGCTATTTCTTTTTCAAGATCTGATGGCCTTCCTCTCTTCACCAAACGATTACTTCCAACGTTGCATAAGCAATATGCTACTTCAGCCCGAAATTCGGCAAGTCTCATACAGTTCTCTGCCTCGTTTTTTCTGCAACATCGACGGTAAAGAAGCCAAGAATTTACAAGCGTCATATCAAGAAGATGATAGAATAACCTCATATACCACTTTTTTGATTTAATTTTGATTTTGTAGCGCCCAATGAGGCTATCCATAAGATCCACCCCTCCCATATGTTGGTTATATTCCTGAACCAACTTAGGGCATTCAATATTGATTTTTTGCTTTCTTTTTCTGTCAAACCTATCAACATTTCCTTTCGGCAATTCTCCAGCATATGTTGACAACAAGCAAACAGTCTTGTTGTCTCTCCAGGCGACTGACGATATTTCCACGCTTTCAAAGTCACACACATACTCAACTGAAGTCCCACGATCCATTTTTTTTGCTTCATCTTCAGATGGCAACTTACAGTTTGGAATACGGTTTCGTCTAACAGTGCCTAGGGAATATATACCTTTGTTAGCAAGATAATGGAGTAAAGGCAATGACGTATAATAGTTATCAAAGTAAACAACAAAATTCTGATGTTCCGGAATAATCCTAGATAATCTGACAACTACATTGGCACTTGCTCTTGGTCTGGTTCATTTACCCCACGATTCCTTTTATCGTTTTCTGTACCAGTGTATATTTCGAAATTGTAGGAATATCCACTAACACCGCATAAAACGAAAAGTTTGTATCCCCACTTGTGGGGTTTGGCAGGCATGTATTGTTTCATATAGTGTCTTCCTTTTGAGGCGCACATCTGCTCATCTACTGAAAGCTTTTGTTCCAATGGTATGCTTTGAAATTTCTTATTCAAATGATCGACAAGGGGCCGTAATTTATGAAGACGATCTCGATCCACATCATTTTGATCCAAACTCATATTGTCGTTGAAATGTATACATTTCCTGATAAATTCGAATCTTTTCTCACTCATTACGTTTTTTATTTGCGGATAGCCTAGGGAATTGGACCAATAACTACGACAATTAGGCATGTGAACTAGGGACATATAAATGCAAATTCCTAGGTATTGATTTATATCTGCGGTGGTCAGTCCAGCAGGTTTACTCGGATCCTTTTGAATAACATAGGTATTGGAATCTGATACAATTTTTTCGATCAACTCATTGTCAAAAAAGTACTTGAAAAAAGAATACGGTGTTGACAAATCCATTATAGCATTAGGAAGGTTGGTATTTCCTCTAAAAGTCTTCGCTACTTCATCAATGGATAGGTTTTTTTTCTTCCACACTATATTTTTGATTCGAGTAGTGATTGGCTCAACCTCCACATCGACATCGACGATAGTTGGCTCCTCAATAGGTTCTATTGGTTGGTCTGGAAACTCTGTGACAGTAACCCCATCTTTAAACTCTACTGGTAAGCTTTGAATATCAATAATCTCATCAGGATCTAAGTTGATCTCATCTCTAAAACATTCTTCAGAGTCGCTATTGTCCAAGTCGTCATCACTGTTCCAAAAATTTGCTGCCAACTCCTCTAATTCACGCTCCGACAAAGGTTTTTTACCATACATAATGACCCTGTAACAAACGCAATGTATCAGATGTGATACAACCATAAAAAGGGACAAATTTTGAAGAAATTACTCGTAAAAATATAAATTAGCTCGATCTATATTCATAATACTTACCTTCTAAACAAAGTTCATGCAGCCAAAATAAAAGAATTAGCCTACGAAAAAACGAATAAAAACCAACCAAAATCTGAAGAGCTACAACACGTGCTCAACGCGAATAGGCACTTGCCAGAAAACTAACAAAATTCACGCGCGAACTAAAACGATTGCCGGGTATGCAGCCTTATTTCCTAGTACGTAAGGACGTATCAGACTTGATACGAAGCACAGCGACGGCTTTAAACACACACAATTTAAGGAAATTATTATTTAAATAGATTGTAGCAGATCTGCTACATTGCGCAGTATAGGGTGAATCTGTTAGGACTCTTAAGTCCAGTCATTATCAAGGCCAAAGTGTTAATGCAACAATTGTGGTTAGAGAAATTAAGTTGGGATGAATCAGTACCTTCACAAATTCATACTGAATGGATGGCCATTCGGGAGCAACTGCTTAAATTAAATGATCTTGAGGTACCTCGTAACGTCAAGTTACATGATTCTCTCCTAAATGAACTTCACGGTTCCTGTGATGCATCTGAGCTTGCTTATGGCTCATGCATTTACGTTCGCTCCATTAATGCATTTGGAAAGGTTCAAATCGAATTGCTCTGCGCCAAATCTAGGGTGGCACCTTTGAAAAGGGTAACAATACCTCGTCTTGAACTATGTTCTGCCCTGATTTTAAGCAGATTATTAAAGAAAGTTCTTGAATCTTTATCGATTAATATTCATAATATTTTTCTTTGTTCTGACTCAACTGTAGCCCTTTCATGGATTCAAACGTCACCTCATTTAATACAAACATTCGTAGCTTACAGGGTGTCAGAGATTCAATCTCTCACCAGCAATTTTTCCTGGCGACATGTAAGCACGAACAAGAATCCCGCAGATTTTATTTCTAGGGGAATCAATCCCTCTAATCTCGTATCCTGTAATTTATGGTGGCATGGCCCCGAATTTCTTTTGAAATCTATTGAAGAATGGCCATTTACACCCTTAGAATTGAAAACTAAACTTGAAATTTCAATGGTGTCTATAGAAAGTTTTAAATTTCCCTTTAAAGCACCTGTGGCAGAGATGGTCATTGGAGTATTTATCTGAATTGCAGTCCAGGCAAAAATGGAAGGAAAATAAATTTAAATTAAAGATCAATGATCTTGTTCTTCTTAAAGAGCCTCATAAAGGTCCTATGCAATGGACGTTAGGACGAGTTACCCACCTCCATACTGGTTCTGATGGTGTAGCACGAGTGGCGTCTCTACGCACTTCCAGAGTAAATATAAGAAGAGTCGTAGCCAATTTGTGCCTTCTTCCTTTGGCTGAAACTTAGTGTTGAAATACTTTCTTTCAAGGTGAGGGGTATGTACAGTTTTTCTTTAGCCCACCTTCAAGAATGTGAAAGAAGAATGGAAGAAGAATTTAAATTGTTGCCATAGCTATTTTAATGTTTAATGTAAGATAAATTTTGTTTCATATACTGGTTTTGTAAATGTTTCCCTAATACATGTTCCATTAATACATTTAAATAGCTATGGCACCAATTTCAATTCTCCTTCCCTTCTTCTTTCACATTCTTGAAGGTGGGCTAAAGGAAAACTGTACAATATGTGTTATGAATTATTTGTCGCCATTATAAAAAAACACTGAAATGTTAACATTTTACCAATTTAGATTAAATAATGGTATTAATTGAAATTAAGTTACATTTTAATTTTTTTACTTCGAGCTCTCGCAATTCACATAATTTCAGAATTCAAATTCAAAATTTTACCAGAAAAATAATTTTGCCGTAAATTCAATTTTTCGTCCTCTTTTTAAATGCAAAATCCATTTAAAAAATATTAATGTACATGGTGCTTTTTTGGGTCGGAACATTTCTCCAATATTTTTTAATCCGGCCCTGGATTTTTTATAATTGTAAATAAATTAATGGATTGTCACTTTAAACAATATTCAGTGTTAAATATAAAATAAATATACAGTGGGTTTAACAAGTTGTAAGTCGTATTTCAATTTTTTTACTACTTCGAGCTCTCGCAATTCGCATAATTTCAGAATTCAAATTCAAAATTTGAGCAGAAAAATGATTTTGCCGAAAATTCAAAGTATACCGCTAAATTTAATTTTTCATCTTCTTTTCAAATGCAAAATCCATTTTAAAAAAATTAATGTACAGGGTGTTGTTTTTGGGTCGGAATATTTTTTAATCCGGACCTGGATTTTTTACAATTGTAAATAAATTAATTGATTGTACACCTTAAAGAATATTTGCGTACCAAATATAAAATAAATATACAGTGTGGTTAAAAAGTTATGAACCAAATAATAAAATGGCAAAATAGATAAACACCCAGTATCTTTATTATTAATTAAGTAAGACCCAAAAAGTATGGTATTTTTAAGACCGCCTAAGTGTCCTCTTTTTACAGTTGACGTATGTTACTTTCCCAATGAAACACCCTGTATATTTTTACATTTTATATACACTAGCAGTTCAGTTTTCATAATATTATCGTTATATTATCTGGAACAGCTACATTGAATCAGTATATCATCATATTAAGAGAGCTCCTTTCGTTTTATTGAAAGAACCACTTCGCACACTAAAAGTAAAGCGGACATTTTGATGAAAAACCGTTGGCGATAAAAAGATTTGACAAAAGACTCCCGTATCCCGTACAATACAGCAAATGACACACAACAACTTTTATAATGTTTGCTCTACCTATCCAGAAGGACGTCGAGATGCGGTTATGAACCTTCGTGCGGTATAATAAACCCATAAAATCGCCAGAAATAAGGATATATTGAGTGAACACCGAGCCGGGTTGCCAAAAAGTTGCAACAAAAATATTTCATTTATATATCTTTTATGGTCCAGACGGATATAAACGTTCAAAGATGATAATTTATAGATTCTCTCGATGTTACAAGTCTCTGCAAGGACGTAACCAGAGGGGGAGGCAAACCGGGCAACTTACTAACTTACCCCTCAAATATCATTTTAGGACATATTTTTTAACTATAATAATTATTTTACACAGTTTTAAGTCAACAGTGCAGTCAAAACAGTAGAGATTCCAGATATGTACATGGAAAGTAACAACAATCTACGAAGATGTCAAAATTGATATCGCTATTTTTTTCCAAAACCATCAGTACGACGATGATTACTTTAAAATCTTGTCATAAATGAACAAAGAGCAATTTTAATACTGTTCCTTAACATTAAGAACTTGCCCTATAATGACTCTTATTTAAACTAACAAGATGGAGCACTTATTCTAACATACACACGCTTAAGATTAAACCATGGCAATTTTCCTGCACAGTTAGCTAAAATAAGAATGTGATAACTACTTTCTGTTCTACATTTGTACTCTCTGTTCATGTGATAACTACTCTACTGCAGATTTAAAACATAATTTTTAATTGTAACCTTAATAAATACCATACGAAAGCACTAATTGCTAGACTTCAGGAGCAGAATTTAAGTTTACCACTGAATATTTCACACCTACTAAGCTTCAACACCAAAACTATTAATGATATTCACATACAATTTCTTAAAGATTCTAAAATAAAAATTTAATATGACATCTTCAATCTTCAACTTTCAAATATCTGTGACAAAAGTTTATCTAATGCCATCCCCTCTTTGTGAACACACAAATACACACGCTCACAAGCACTATAGTCCAGGGCTCATCTGTTTTGAGATGGACGTTGAGAGGTGACTCAAATTTTTTTGCAGAAATTGCTTAAAAATAACTCAAATAACATTGTTTAAATAATCAAAATGTCAAAATATGAAGGAAAAATTCGATTTTTTTATTGGTTTTTTGAATATAACTTTAAAACTGTTCATTTCTGAGAAAAGTTGTACTGACATAAAAGTTGCGTAATTAAATTTACTATAATATGGAATTGGTTAAAAATTTAAAAAATAGTCACCCTTGTTGCAAAATAGCAATACTTGCGAAAAAAACCATACAAAAACAAGTATTCGCATTTTACGTTTTTCAACCATTTATGCTACACTTAGGACCTTCATATTTTACCCAGAAAAACTTTATGATATAGTAAAATAACACTGGAAATTTCATTAGGATCGGTTTAATAGATTTTGCAAAATAAATTTTGCAATCCAGCTTTCGCAAAAAAAATTCATTTTTTAAAAATGTTGCAGGCCTAAAAATAAAGCAGATAGTACGTTGAATTTTTTTTTTGCTTATAGAAGTGTACTGTACCTTTCATTTGCAATTTGCAAAATTAAAATCGAATAATTACCACGGCGTCAGGAAATTTTTAAAATAAACATTAATTTTTGGTGCTGCGTGCAGGACAGCGGTGTTCGATTCACACAAGTTGATTTCCATCAAAGTTTCTTCTAATCTTTATTTTTAATATATTATTTTCTTACTCTTTGTTTTGTTGTATTTTAATATTTTAATTCCACAAAAATCAAACTAATTTTATTATTGTTTGTGAAATATTGTTTAAACAATTGCATATGCTTAAAAATAATAAACTTTTATTCTCTAAAGTTAAAATATATGAACAAAGCAAGTTTTTGCTAAAAAAAGTGTTATTTTAAAGGATAGAGTATGTGTTTTTATTTTGCAATAAACAAATTTATTTATTTATATCGAAATTTAATAAAAATTAAAATGTATCAATCATTATCAAAGGTCATTGAAATGCCCAATCAGAGCAAACTATCCGCTGTCCTGCGCGTAGCACCAATAATTAATGTTTATTTAAAAAAATTCCTGACGCCGTGGCAGGTAATCGATTTTAATTTTGCAAATTGCAAATAAAAGGTACAGTACACTTCTATATGCAAAAAAAATTTCAACTTGCTATCTGCTTTATTTTCAGTTCTGTAACAATTTAAAAAAACGAATTTTTTTGCGAAAGCTGGATTGCAAAATTTATTTTGCAAACTCTATTGAACCGATCTTAATGAAATTTACAGCACTCTTTTACTGTATCATATAATTTTTCTGGGTGAAATATGAAGGTCCTAAGTGTAGCATAAATGGTTGAAAAACCGTAAAATGCGAATACTTGTTTTTGTATAGTTTTTTCGCAATTATTGCTATTTTGCAAGAAGGGTGACTTTTTTAAAATATTTAACCAAATCTATATTGTAGGAAATTTAATTATTCAACTTTTATGTCTGTACAACTTTTCTCGGAAATGAATACTTTTAAAGTTATAATCAAAAAACGAAGAAAAAAATCGGATTTTTCCTTCGTTTTTTGACATTTTGATTATTTAAACAATGTTCCGGACCTTTTTGAGAGGAAGGATAACTCAAATATTATTACGAGGTAGTCCAGCTCTGAATCGAATATAAACAAAACCTGCCTTGAACCCTTTTTTATCAAATATTATTATTTGATTTATTTTCAAGCAATTTCTGCAAAAAAATTTGAGTCACCTCTCAACGTCCAAATGTACTAATAGTTTTACAGATCCGCCCTGGTCTACTATGTTTTACTTTTCACTATCAGTCAAACTAGTTCAAAAGGCTTCGTTCTCTTCAATTTTCTAAGTTGCTCAGTACTATCGAGCAGCTGGATTGTCTAAATATTCTCGTTCCTATGAAGTCGTTCTACATGAATTCCTGCCTTCTCCTTGATGATTATATCCACAGTTTCTATTCCTGAGTCCTTATGGAGGTCACTGTTTTCCACATACGACGGAACTTAGTAATGTTTCTCAGTATTTTGTTCTGGAATCTTTGTATTACTGTTATATTACTTGGTCTAGCATACCCCCATAGTGCGCATAAGTCCATACAGGTATCAATAGTTGCTTGTAAAGTAGTAATTTACTGTGGATCAACAGAGTGGTGTTTTTTCAACTAACCAATACATTTTTTATACGTTATATTTAGTTATTCACTTCTTTTCGTGACGTGAGTCTTCCAGCGTAGTTTGGCATCTAATGTTATGCCTAATTACTTACACGGACCTAATACGCTGCCTTGTGGAACACATAATCTAATTTCTTTTAAGTCTAAAAACAGTTTTCTTGCTTTATTCTGAAATGCGTTCATTTATCTATGTCTGTAAAAGTTGTGATTACTGTTTAAGCAAAAAACATTTTAATTTATATATTAAACCTTCATGCCAAACTTTATAGAAAGCCTGTCGCAGCATCAAGGAAGACAGTTGAACAAACTTTCTTTTCTTCGAGCGATCTTTTCGGTAATACTTGTGATTTTGTGGACCTGGTCGATTGGTAAGTGTTTATTTCTAAACAAAAATTGATGTGTTTAGATCAGATTTTTTGCTTAAATAAATAATTGGTTTAATTGTCTTGAGGCGAAGTTTCTCAATCAGCTTCGATATCACAGGGAGCAGATATATCGACCTGCATGACGGAACCTCATGTACTGGTTTTCTTGGTTTAGGAATCATAATGACTTCGGAAATTTTCCACATCATTGGTACATAATTTAATTTGGATGCGGCAGTAATTAGGTTTGTTAGATTTACGATAGCTTTTCGGAGAAAATTTTTCAGCAACTCACCAGTAGTTAAATCATATCCAAAATCTTTGATCGGGATATTATTTTCCTTTATTTCTACAAGCCCTTTTTTTGGTATAGTTAGTTGATGCAAAAGTATGGAATAAATTCAATATTTCAGAAACAGACGACTTTTAAAAAATCTTAGAACACTTCAATTTTAATTTTTGAATGTTACATATCAATTGCTCTATGTGTTGGACATTAGCTGATTGAAGTAATTACGTAATCGGCGAATTTTTTAAAATACAAACCCACTTCACGGGATACCTCATTTGAAACGACTCCTAATCCTCATTGCAACGATGCACATATTCAAATATTTATTTCTACAGGGTTAACCAATACTATATACTTGAATAAGTAAAAATAAATTACAATTATTTACTAAACTAAATTACGTTAGGAAATACATAATTTACTGCTCATCTCCCTGATTGCATCATTTTTGAAAGTTATCAAGTTCAATCGTTCTTAAAATTTTTTTAGGTTACTAAACATTATTTGTTATAATCTAATTGCAATAATAAACCAAGAGTTTTGGTTAATCCTGTAGAAATAAATATTTAAAGCTTTGCATCGTTGCCAAGTCGATTAGGAGACCTTTCAAATGAGGTATTCCGTGACCTCGTTTGTATTTAGAAAATCATATATTACGTCATTACGCCGACACTGATGATGTAATATCCGATACATATTATAGCCGTTTGTACATAAAAATAAATTTTACGTGTTTTACGATTTTGTTAAAAGTCGTCTGTTTCTGAAATAAGTAATTTATTCCACACTTTTGCATCATACGGTATATAATGTAATTTATTATTATATAACGTAAACCCCAAATCCCTATCACGACTATTTCTTGATCTACGTTAGTGTCTGTTGGTCAAGTAATTGAAATATTTTCTTTGAAATATCGCCCCATAAACGTACACTGTTGTCATGTTAAACTGAATTGATGTAGTTTCCTCGGGAAAGCGAGTAGAACGGTTGTTATATCTCGTCCTTGTCATATTCAGAAAATGGAAATACACGGAGGAGCCTATCAAAGTAGCTCGGATAGAAAATGCACGAGTCCGAGTAAAATATGAGCGGCTGTTAGCGGGAGAGTGAACGGTGATTTTGGAAAATAGTTTGGAAATAATCTACCGAAATGGCCAGTGGTATGAGGAAATTCAATATTTTATATTAAACGGAGGTACTTCTGATGTATATTGGAGATACTCCACAAAAAAAGCCCTTTACATCCAAATAAGACTTATTTATTATGTCATCATGTTAAAACTTCGTACTAATTAGTTTGATGAATCATTATAATGATAATAAAAAATATATATAAAAAAAATTTAAGAAACGCTTTTCTTTAGTTACGAGTGACTAAAATTAAAAATATCATATAAAAATCAACTAAAAAGCAAAAAATAAAAAGAATTTAAAATACATTCGTCAAAGAAAGGCGTGGCGCGTCTTCATAGAATAAACGGTTTTCGCCCCACGCTTTTCTTTAACGAATGTGTTAGTTTTTTTTTAATTTTTTGCTTTTTAGTTAATTTTTTTATGATATTTTTAATTTTAGTCACTCGTAACTAAACAAAAGCGTTTCTTAAAAAAATTTTTTCATGATTTTTTTATTATTTACGTTTTAATCTTACACTTTTCAAACATTAAAATACATCGTCATGTTTATTAAAATATGTATAAAATATATGGTACATACATGAAAAGTAGTCGAAATAGGCAAACAATTTGAAACTTTATTGTTTATTTATGAAGCATAACGTAAACAATTAACGTGAAATTATGTACAGTCGGAAAAATGAAAGAATACCCATGAACGAACATATAAAATACGCTGTATTTTCCTGTCACCGTGTCACAAAGAAAATTGCCTAGTGCAAGTACATGTAATAATAGTTATTACATGTACTTGCGCTGGCCAATTTTTTATGTGACACGGTGACAGGAAAATACAGCGTGTTTTATATGTTCGTTCATGGGTATTCTTTCATTTTTCCGACTGTAACTATAGTTCATATAATTAGCTACAATCTGTAAAAGTTTCAAGTCTCTTCATTGTAAAAAACAGGAGAATTTAAGCATTTTCCTTTAAAATCCTTTTTTTTATTTAAACAATTAATAAACATAAAAAAAAATTATTGACTATCCGTGTATTGTTCCCGCGAATGCATATGTCTGCAAAGTTTTAGTCATTTGCATTGAAAAAAAGTCAGTCAAATTAACGTCCAAAGATTTGACCCAAACGATTGAACTAAAGAAAAGCGTTTAATTAGTTAATACGTCAAAACGAATTCTAATGTTAATTGCAGCACAAAACGTCTCTAACGGTGGTTTTTCTAAGACTACGATAAAAACATGAACTTTTTGAATTCGAGTTTTGGTTGAAGTTTTGTTTCGTATCGTATTGAAATTTGACACGAATAAGCGCCAATTTTTATATAAAAAATATATGAGCGTTCAAAATTTGAAACTTTATTATTTATTTATGAAGCATAACGTAAACAATTAACGTAAGAAGTGAAATTATGTATAGTTCATATCATTAGCTACAATCCGTAAAAGTTTCAAGTTTCTACATTGTAAAAAACAAGAGAATTTAATCATTTTCCATTAAAATCTTTTTTTTTATTTAAACAATTAATATTCATAAAAAAAATTTATTGACTATTCGTGTACTGTTCTTGCTAATGCATATGTCTGCAAATTTTCATTCATTTGTATTGAAGAAAAGGCAGTCAAATTAACGTCTAAAAATTTGACGCAAACTATTAAACTAAAGAAAAGCGTTTAATAATTAAAAAAAGCGTTTAATTAAACAGAAATGTAGCTCTCGAACAATTATTTCTTGAATGGTCTTTCGTCGTCTTACTGCACCGTCTCCTTTCTAAGGTTAGCGATCCAAAAGAAAATTGTAGCTTTGGAAACTACTGCACCAAATATTTCTACAGGTTTTTCAGCCACGAGCACTGGCGTCTTTCTATTGATATTTTGCGCCGTACTTTAATTTCCATATGATTTGGAGTAATACATATCTTTCACCTCTCAACACATGGACAAGAATTGTATTCATCCCCTCTTTGATCATGCTAAGTAATTGTTTTTGTTTACTCATGCACTGAAGAACCCCATCGCTGGTAACTTTTTGTACCCATCGAATTCTCAGGTCTGTACTTATACCTATATACACATCGCAAAGGCCACTATTCATCATTTCTATTCATCTATTCATCTAGGACCCAAGTCATTTCATTTTTTTTTATTATAGGTTATTCACTACATGCAATCAATAAATAAAAAAATTATAAGCATGTTAGTTGTTTGTTCAAAGGGGTGTAAGTATAAATTTGGATTTGTTATCCACTAGCTCCACTAGCTTCTTAAATTATTGGACTGTGCCCTGAAAAGGTAAGTAGTTCACTGCACTGCACTGCACGATACTTCACTTCACTGCTGCTTAGAACCTATGTGGTAGCTCCAGTGGTTTGTGCCTCCTCAGTCTTCGAGTCTGCTCACTATTATCCAGCAGGTTTAGTGCAAGATTATTAGGGTGGTTTTCTAATTTTACCAAATAGCGGCTGCTGTATTCACTCACTGTCTCCTTTACTGTGGCTACTTGAAGATCGTCTCTGATTTCTCTGTTAGGTATAAACCAAGGTGCATTTGTTATGGTCCGTAGTACCTTTGACTGGAAGCGTTCCAATATCTAAGTCATTTCAATGGGTATATTATCTAAACCAGCATCTTAATGACTTTTTTGCCTCATAATTGCTGCTTCAACTTCATTTTTGATTACGTCAGGTTCCGTCCCAAAACTGACGGTCCAAAGACTGAAGACCAAAGACGGTCTGGGGAGAGGGGCTTAAGCACGACATGTTGGTATAGGGATAGGGGATTAATATTGATCCTAAGATAGAAACATGGAGAAGACCCTGCATAGGGTTAATGGCAAAGAGAATGATGATGAGGTTAAAAGGCTAAATTAGGATTTATATTAAAAACCGTATTTTTATTGTTCTTTAATGATTTCTGTAATATTTTTTAATCTATTTCTAATAATTTTGGAGTAAAGTTTGTTTAGCAGTAAATGGTTGACTTCAATTAGTACGGTCGTAAATATTATTAAATTTATCTGACTTGGCCCATTGTTAAGACCGGTCCGGAGCGATAAGCAAACGAGGTAGACAGAGTTGGTCTTTTGACAATTAACACTGATAGACGGTACTCCTATAATAAAGCAAATGATCCACAAAATTTACAATAATTACGACGACAAAAACCAAAAAAAAAATGAGTGGAAAATATATTGCTTTGCCTTATATACCCGAAATTATTGCTAAGATTATATAAAAACAAACATTTAAACATATTGAAATTTTACCTGAAACCGGGCATTTTATACTATTATCGGTTAACTCAGGATGTTTATAGTCGGTACTATTTGAAGTCAACCATTTACTGCTAAACAAACTTTACCTATATGTTAAATATTGTGTTCAATAGACTGGTACCTATACAGTTTTTGCAAGTGTTACCAGGTGTTACTGTCTTTTTATAGAGTGATATAAGTTGTACCCCTTGTTAATACTCTCTTAATTTTATGAAAGAATTAGTTGATTGTTACTATAAAGGAACTTTACTTCGTGTTAAAACAAATAAGGTAAAATATTTTTTCTTGTCATTGTCTTCGTTTCATTGAAAATTGAAGTCATGTTCATCGACTAGCAGATCCACCCATCCATCTGACAACCGTAAATAGTATATTATCGCTAAGAACATGTTATAAATTTCTTTTGTGGTCGGTTTGGTTTACCTGTGGGACACACTCGGGCTTGATTTTATCTGTTTCCGGTACGATGACTGGCCGAGTAATGTGGAGATTTTATCGGAACTTTCGTACGTGTGTATCCCTATTGCAAGAACAATCTGGTCTATTTTTAGGTTTATACAAGGATATTATATTGTTACTTCTGTCTCGACTACTCTGATTGTTTATTTGTTAAAGAAGAGTCCTTTATTGTATTATAAATTAAATATTCCCAAACAGTTTTACCTAGTGTTACACTCTTTTGAAAACTTGTCAAGTTGTTAAGGACTATTCATTTATTAATTATTATGATCAATATTATCAATATTGATGAAATGGTTGCAGGTGTGAGTCCATGATGTATAGTATATGAAAAAAGGGTCAATACTCACAATCTTTACTGATGTTAAATAAGGCGACCGCTTTCGAGGCTTAAGACATAATATGCCTCATCCTCAGGCCCAGTGTAAGAGTTTTTAATAAAAACTTAAAAGCTAAAAGTACAAAAATAGACGGTTAGAAATAAATAACAAAACAAACCAGGGTCATATTAAAATTAGAGTTAGATCATAGAATTAGAATAAAAATTAAAACAAGCCAACAACTAAAACATTATTATAGTGAAATATAGACTGGATTCTTTATTGTGCACATGGACAGTAGCACTTTAAGATTGCATCCTATGTAGTGTATAGTAACTGAGTGCAATCTTAAAGTGCTACTGCCCATGTGCACACTAAAGAATCGAGTCTATACTTCACTATAATAATGTTTTAGTTGTGGCTTGATTTAATTTTTATTCTAATTCTATGATCTAACTCTAATTTTAATATGACCCTGGTTTGCTATTTATTTCTAACCGTCTATTTTTGTACTTTTAGCTTCTAAGTTTTTATTAAAAACTCTTACACTGGGCCTGAGGATGAGGCATATATTTTAAGCCTCGAAATCGGTCGCCTTATTTAACACCAATAAAGATTGTGAGTATTGACCCTTCTTTCATATATTATATTATCAATAAACATATTGAGAGCAGAAAAGTCTGGTTAGTATGGTTAGAGAAAGTTATATCTGTAAACAAGATGACGGACTTGCTCTATCGGCCCTATGCAACTAATTGTTAACAATGAGCCGATTACAAAAGTTAACCATTTTAAATACCTCTAAGATGTTGGATAAACGAGACACTAATGAAGAAATTAAAACTCCTGATGAAGAAATTAAAACTCGTATAGAAATTGCAAGAGGAGTATTTATGAAACTTAGATCTATACTGTTCATTCTCAGCTAAACTTACAAATAAGAATCAAGTTCCTAATATTATGTGTATATTATGATACAAGAATAAAAAAAACCGCTAAACGCCGTAAAAATGAGAGGCGCATACAATATTTCAGCTACAAAAGATCTGATATGAATATTACGTGGCGCGAAAATGTATTTTCATTTTGATGCAAAACAAAATTCTAGTTTTATTTTAAAAGATTTTTTCATAATATTTGCCCAATTTGAAGTAAAACGCGCCACAAAAGAGTAACTTTGATACAGTTTGAATTTTGAAACTCTTTTGTGGCTCGTTTACTTCAAATTTAGCAAATATTATGAAAAAATCTGTTAAAATAAAACTAGAATTTTGTTTTGCATTAAAATAAAAATACATTTTCGCGCCACGTAATACTCATATCAGATCTTTTGTAGCTGGAATATTGTATGCGTCACTCATTTTTACCGCGTTTAGCGGTTTTTATTCTCGTATCAGGAGTTTTTCAAAGTTATTATAAATTAAATGTATAAAGTTGAATGCAATGTTTCTCGATGACACGTTAAGCTTTATAAATGGTCGCCTTTGTCGCATTATCTCCCAAATGATCTAGTGTCCATCGAATGTACACTAGATTTTTTTCTATTCGAAATAGATTGAAAAAAATATTGGGATGGCCGGTAAATGAACTCGAATTGCCCGTTGCCAGATCAAATTAGCGTCGTAACCACTACAACTACATAAACCATTTAGGGAATAATCGTGAATTGGATTATACTTTTGTAGCTTAATAACTTCTAAACGGCTTAACCGATTTTGTTCACTAAACATGAGTTTGAAACGTATTGACAAGTAGTATCTTATGAATCTAAGGTCAAGTATGATAACTAAAGCTATTACAGGAATTATTGAGCTTGAAAAACCGTTTTTCCCATAAGAAATAGATTTGATCATACTTATGAAGCCTATAACTTAAAAATTCGAATTTTTCCGGATATAAGGTATACACCGTTAGATTCGTCTAGAGTTCTTCTACAAACGCTCAGTTATTGGCGTAATTCGTAGGTTGAAATTTTGAGTAATTGTCGAAAAACCAAAATTTTCAAAGTTTAGTTTTTCAGTTTTTCGGCTATGCTGAGCCGTGTGTATGTCTGATCCTGACAGGTTAGACACCACTTGAAAGCTTAACTCAACGCTATTCATTTGGTGTATTTACTGTTCTCCTGTCTCTTCTTGAACCGAAGATATAGGTATACCGCCAAAAAATATGCCGTTTTGTACCTACCAAGTCCTGTAGCTGGCTTATGGGTAGTCAAAACTTCAAAACTCACAAACTACACCGGTTCTGAATCGGCCCTCACCCCTCTTCAAAGAAAAAAAATTCAGATCGGTTTAACTTTTCCACACACATACATACATACATACATACATACATACATACTGTTGTAGAATTGTTTTTTTTTAATTCAAAAAAATTATAGTTCATCATTTAAAACGAAAATTAAATTTATATCAAAGATCATTAGATCATAGATTCTCATCCCAATCTAATTTAGCTATTAAACAGTGTTTCGGGAAAGTGAAAACGATTAGTGATAATGATTCGACGAAGTGAATGGGTACAATAACAAACAATTCGGGATTAGAAAGTGGACATATCAGTTGGCGAGAATAATAATGTTTTTAAAATGTTTCCGGGAAGATTTAATGATGGTAAACACTTTGTTTTAGTTTTTAGAAGTAAAAGTAGTATGTAGGAAAAAACTAAGTATGATATTTCTTAAAATTTGACAAATTTTAAAGTTATATAGAAAAATATTTGGTTTTTAAAAAATGGGTATGAAAGGTTTTGAGAGAGGCGTGTTTTTGATTGGGTGGAAAAGATCGGTGGAAGGGATAAGAAGTTGGAGTCTGAATTTGCGAGAGAATAGAGGGTCACTGTATAATGAATATCTGAGGAGAGCAGTCGAGTTTTCAAAAGTGAGAAATCAGTGTATAGTCGTGTGATCGGCCTTTGCGAGCAGAATCAAGTTGAAACCAAATTGTCGACCGGTTGAAAAGTTAATTTTCCTGGTCCGAGGGAGATTCCTTTGTTTTGTCTAGAACGAGTAGCTGATTGATATCTATTTGCACAAGATATCGAGCAAGGAGAAAATTGAGTAAGATAATTCGAGCAAGTTCCTGTGTGTTGTTTTGGAAGCAGTTTGGACGAGAGGGACCTTTTCGCAACATCCAGAGAGTACGTTGGGAGCATCGAGGACCACGCAATCCGGAAAAAGAGGAAGTGAAGAAACAAAAAGGTTAGTCAAATCATTTGTCGGAAGGGAGAGAATTTGTTTATATCAGAACCATATTTGCTTTTTTGTTTATTGAACATTACTATAACGCAGTTAGTCATTTCAAATTTAAGAATTCAATATAAATGAATAAAAGTAAAATTTATTAAATTTATTATGAGAAAATAATGATTTATTTAAATAATTTTTTTTGTTAAAACAAAGAGATATCAGAATTAAAGTTTGATTTATTAAGTAAGAAATTGTTGCAACAAAGTTAAATTTAGTATTTTTTAAATCATATGTACACGGCTTATTTTTTAAATGAATAATATATTACATTTATATGATACTGAATGTTCTTAATTTCCCTGTTCCATCCTGGAAGAAGTAAGCAACTAGAAATACTAGAAGCCACAAATCATAGGTATTGTATCAAATACAAAATTGGCCCTGAGAATAAAATTTATTGTAGTATCTAATTGGAATTTAGTTTTGTTTTACATAGGCAGTGATTAAAGTAATTGAATAATTAATTAAATTAAGACTTTGCTAATCAATCAAAATAAAGAGATAAAGTAGAGCATAACAATACATACGTACATATCCACAAACATTTTCCCTTTTTTAAATAAAAATTGACTCATATTTCTGAGCTCGGTAATTTTTAAACGGTGTAACCGATTTTCAAAATTAGACATGCGTTGGAAAGGTAATGATCGCTTCTATTAGAAGCCGCAAAGGTCGGAGTCAAATTTTCGAAGTTTTTGGGAGTTTTGGGGACGAGAACGAAAAACAGACCCTAAATAGGATGGGCCGTAAAATCCACACCCTTGGACCAAAATGAATGATTGATATATGAATGGGTGAGTCTTTTCCTGAACTTTAAGAAGGGAGTTGGCCCAATTTTCAACTTAGTCAGATTTAGAAAATCGAAAATTTCGTGTAAATATAGTGTCGTGTGTAGGTAGTGCGCCACTGGCTAGAACTGCCGTTCTCTGGTAATGAGTAGGAACATTGTCAAGGAAGCTACCTGCGCCTAAAATGTGGGCACGGTACTCAAAGAAGAGGAATGATAGGGATAGGAATACCTATGTAGTATTTGTTTGAGTTGGTGACATTAGGCACAATTATTATTATTAGGTACGATTTGGGTTTGTTTAAGATTGGTATTGAAATTATATTGAGTTTTGATAATATAACTCCTTTTTTTTAATTGCCCGGTTGTAAAATTCTGCTAGATAATTATTTTTTTCTAAAATAACTTTGTAACTCGTATTTTCAAAAGCGTTTTCACCGTTTATTTTTTGTTTGAAACAGTTGTATTTGTATTGTAGGTTAGATTTTCCTTTGACCTAAAATTAGCCATAAAGTCGTAACCCAGTTAAGCCCCGTTCAAGGCCTAATATCCTTATGGCCCGACAATTCACCTCAGAACACCCTTTTCGTATGCCGCTACAGTCATAAAAGTAGTTACATTCGGAATGGTTCATCATTAAGTTTATATTGGTTATGTTGGCAATGTGTACACTGTATTATTACCGACAGATAATAAGATAATTTATGGCGTGGATAATTAGAGACCGGAAGGAAACACGAGTAAAAACTGGCCGGAGATTCATCTCTGATACATTTATTATAATATTTTTGCATAAATTAACAACGGTCAGTGCGTAGTACCGCGGGATCTTGACACGGCTTCTGTACAACAAGAACTGTTATTAGTCGCAGGGCTATTAAAGCCATCGAGATGCAGTCGGTTACATGTTGTTTTTCTACTTTCGATTTTTATCGGTATTCAAGCTTAACTATCTTTCTTATCGATTTATCACAATTAAATATGCAAAAATAGTAAATATATTATCAATTTTACAAATTAATTCAGTTGCTGGATTTACCTTACTAAACTGTTTTCTTCTAGCGTGTTTCACACTGAATATTTTATGTATTTTCTCGAAATAAATCAATTATTGTCTGTTTATTTTATGTCACTCGTGGCTTTTTTACTCTTTGATAAAGATTTCGCAAAAAGAGATGCAGAAGCAAAAAGAGATACAGAAATTAAAAATGGAAATGAATCTCAATAAAACAAAACTTATGATAATAAATGAAGATGAGAAAAGAGGAAGGAATACTAATATAATAATAAGAGAACAAGTAATAGAACACGTATCTACTTTTGAATATTTTGGAAATATAATAACAGATGATGGGAAAACGGACTTGGCAATAAGTAATAAACTGAAAAAGACAACTAACGTGAATTACTCTTTAAATAATAAAATCTTTGGAAAGTCAGAAATAAACAACAAAACTAAACTCAGAGTATATAACAGCATAGTAAATCCGATAATGACATATATGGGGCGGAAACATGGATTGTGCAAAAGAAACATGAATCAATGATAAACGCGACCGAGATGAAATACATGAGAAGAATAGCCGGAGTTACGAAGTTTGATAGATTCAGAAATGAAGATATAAGGAGAGAGCTGGAACAAGAACCGATAATGAGGAAGATCGAAAACAAACAATTAAGCTGGTTTGGACACATACAACGAATGGATCAAAAAAGACTTACAAAGAAGGTACACGAAGCCAATATCGGAAACAAAAGAACAAAGGGAAGGCCGAGGAAGACATGGATGGACCAGATCCAGGATATAGGTGAAAGAAGACACAGCAGTATGAGGGATATGAAGAACCTGGCCACCAATAGAAGCAATTGGAAGAAATGGATAAAAGGCGGAACCCGACATCCGACGCCCTGAAGGGCACTAAGGATTGTGAGAAAGAAAGATAGATAAAGATTTCTAATTTCTTTTTGGAAATAGTTTTCTTCTATGATTTCTAGTTGTTTTTCTAGTAATTTTCTCTTCTTTTGCCTGCATAATCGTTAAGCTTTTCTCCTTTTGGTTTTATAAATGCTCTTTACTTTTTCTGTATTACTTCTTGAGTAGTTCCTCAGCGCTTGGATTCTTTTGCAGCCCACATCAAACCAGTGTACTACTCTCGTTTCTTTTTTTTGCTTTCCCAATGTTAAGGCCTGCCGCTTCTATTCCTCCTCCAAGTTCCTCGTCGTGATTCTTCCCATTTTCTCTTGTTTATTTCTGCCTCTGCACTTTTTTCTACCTCTTTATCTTAGAGCTGCTCTAATTGGTTATTTTTCCATTATTTTCCTTTTCTTGGTTGTTTACGGATTTCTAGTTTATCTGGGACAAATAATGAGGGGATCGCGATATGAAATGCTAAGACTGATAATACAGGGAAAGATAAGAGGCGGAAGGAGTATAGGAAGAAGGAGAGTGTCATGGTTAAAGAATTTAAGGGACTGGTTTAGATGCAGTTCTATAGAACTCTTTAGAGCAGCGATGGATAGAGTAAAGATAGTGATGATGATATCCAACCTCCGATTAGAAGACGGCACTTGAAGAAGAAGAAGTTTAAGTTTGAGTAGGTACTGTCAATAATGTGTCACTGTCACGGATCTATTGGGTTTAATGAGAACCTGGTCTATTTCATTTCTGTTTTTCGTATGAAGAGAGTCCAGGTTATTTTATTTAGGAATACCTTTTATGATCAAATTTTGTACTTCCTATCGTAAGGTTATTGTTCCATTGAAAATTCTATTATTTTTTTCCATTGTAATTACTTTCCTCATGCAACCTTTTACCACCTGTTCGTCGATATTCTTCTGACCGAGCTTTCGACTCCCTGTCTGACGTCACCTTCTAGGTTTCCGAGATCTCAGCCTCCGAGTCCCCAAACACTACCACACTGTTCATTGACAGATTCTGATGACATCTGTTATACTTTTATTATATTTTTGCATAAATTAACAACGGTCAGTGCGTAGTACCGCGGGATCTTGACACGGCTTCTGTACAGCAAGAACTGTTATTAGTCGCAGGGCTATTAAAGCCATCGAGATGCAGTCGGTTACATGTTGTTTTTCTACTTTCGATTTTTATCGGTATTCAAGCTTAACAAACTATCTTTCTTATCGATTTATCACAATAAAATATGCAAAATGTTATACATACTTATAGGATGAATCTTACAAATTAATTAGGTTGCTGGTTTCTTAAACTGTTTTCTTATAGCGTGTTTCACACTGCATATTTTATTTTTCCTCGGAATAAATCAATCTATTCTATATCGGATAAACATTTCTAATATTAGTCTAATCGCAGCATAGGGGGTCCCGTGGACACTTTTAGTATGCCGCGATTTGATGGTGGTATTATAGGTTTTTTGGGTCGCTGAATCCAATGGAAGTGGTCTGGAAGCCCAAATGTGGTGCGTTTAATTGTTATTAACAAATTATGGTAAAATTAGGTGTTTTTCAGGAATTATTAGAAGCCTTGTAAATACATTGATAGTGTTAAGGTCTTCTCTGGTGTATTTTTGGTCGTTGAATCGAATGCGACTAGTCGCCATTACTCAAAATGTGTTCTTATTTTGTTGATAACAAAATAATAGTTTATTCGCCGAAAAGCTCGAAATGCGCTATCTATAGCAAGTTTGTAGTCTTTTTCATAGTATTTTTATACGCTAAATCGATTGCTGCTAGCCGTGACAGCTTGAACCACGTTCCGACTTTGTTATTAATAAATTATAGCAAAAATAACGGTTTATACTACGTTCACTCACGGTTTTTGCTCTAAATTTAAAAAAACCACTTGGATTAACATGAAATTTGGCATACACGTAGCTAACATGTCAAACAAAACAAGTGATATTGTGCCGGTGGCTACTTTTACCCTGGGGGTGAGTTTCACTCCTTGTCTGGGGTGAAAAAAGAAACTTTTAAAATAAGTCCGCAAGTGAATAAATTAATTAATTTTAAGCAACTTTTGTTCTATACAGTTTTTTCACTAAGTCAATACTTTTCGAGGCATTTGGTTTTTTTGTTGAAAAATGAACATATTCACTCGCAAATAACTCGAAAAGTATTGACTTAGTGAAAAAACTGTATAGAACAAACGTTGATTAGAATTAATCAGTTTATCCATTTTAAAGTTTTCTTCTTTCACCCTCGAAACGGGGTGAAACTCACCCCCAGGGTAAAAGCACACATCGGCACAATATCACTTGTTTTGTTTGACATGTTAGCTACGTGCATGCCAAATTTCATGTCATTTCAAGTGTTTTTTTTTAAATTTAGAGCAAAAACCGTAAGTAAAGGTACTATAAACCGTTATTTTTGCAATAATTTATTAATAACAAAGTCGCAACGTGGTTGAAGCTATCACGACTAGTGACAATTAATTTAGTGTATAAAAATACCGGAATGGGACGTTTCGGCGTCGCCGTTTCGGCGTGGCCATTTCGGCGTGGCCGTTTGGGCGTAGAGCCGTTTCGGCGTAGGCCGTTTCGGCGTAGGCCGTTTCGGCGTCGGCCATTTCGGCGCCTGCCGGTTCGGCGCCCGCCGATTCGGCGCCGGCTGATTCGGCGACAGATACTTTGGCAAAGTGAGAGAGAAAAAAAATAGTTGTTAATGTATGATAGTCTGAAATTTTCTTTAACAAAAAATGTAGAGTCAGGAGAACAATTTTCGACATTTTAATTTTAGAAGATGTAAAATAATACCCGAAAGTTAGGTTTGGACCGAAGGGTTAGGTCTTCCTCCTTTGAAAATTGTACTGTATAATATATTAATTTTTTAATTAATTATGTGCAATTAAATAGCTTACATTTACAAAAGTTGGAAAAAATAACATTTAATATATTTTTTTAGTGTGGTATAGATATAAATCAAGAGCCTCTTAAATTTCTAAAAAAGTAACGTAGGTATAATCTAATGTCTTACTAATAGACTCCAATGTAGGTATTTAGTCAACTAAAATAAAATCTCTGACGCCGAAATGGCCGACGCCGAAACGGCCTACGCCGAAACGGCTCTACGCCCAAACGGCCACGCCGAAATGGCCACGCCGAAACGGCGACGCCGAAATGTCCTAGACCCTAAAAATACTATGAAAAAGACTACAAACTTGCTGTAAATAACGCATTTCGAGCTTTTCGGCGAATAAACAATTATTTTGTCATTAACAAAATAAGAACACATTTTGAGTAATCAATCGCGACTAGTCGCATTCGATTCAGCGACCAAAATTACACCAGAGAAGATCTTAACACTATCAATTTATTTACAAGGCTTCTAATAATTCCTGAAAAACACCTAATTTTACCATAATTTGTTAATAACAATTAAACGCACCGCATTTGGGCTTCCAGACCACTTCCATTGGATTCAGCGACCCAAAAAACCTATAATACCAGCATCAAATCGCGGCGAACTAAAAGTGTCCACGGGACCCCCTTTGTTGCGACTAGACTATATCTTTTTGGTAATACTTGTCTTCTATTATTTCCAGTTGTTTTTCAAGTAATGTTCTCTTCTTTTGCCTACACAATCGTTTAGCTTCTCTCCTTTTGGTTTTATAAATCATTATCTAGCCTCACAAGCCCACTACTGAACATAGGCTTCCTCTTGATTTCAACCCCGTCTATCCTGCGCCGCTCTTATCCAGTTTTTATTTAGCTTTCTTAAATAGTCAGTCCATTTTGTATACGGTCGACCGACGCTTTTCTTGTCTTCTCTTGGTTTCCATTCCAATAACCTTTTTGTCCATCGCCAATCTTATATCTCATCATCATCATCATCATCATCATCATTTGGCTCTACAACTCTATGTGAGTCTTGGCCGCGTTTACTATTTCCCTCCATTGTTGTCGGTCCTGAGCAGCTATTTGCCATTGCTGTACTCCCATTTTGCGTAGATCACTGGCTACTGCGTCCCTCCATCTCTTTCTTGGACGACCAACTGACCTTTTGCCATCGGGCCTTTCCCAGAATGTGACGTTCAGAATTCTTTCGTCACTCGATCTTAGCACGTGGCCTGCCCATCTTATTCAGTTTGCTTTAATGTAGCGCACATGTTTTCATCTCCATATACTGTCAGTAGTTCATCATTGTGTCTTCTTCTCCATTCTCCTGTTGTCTCTTCTCTGCAAGGCCCATAGAAAGTCCGCCCCATCTTATATCTCGGTTCTATAACTGCTCTTTACCTTTTTCTGTATTACTTCTTGAATAGTTCCTCTGCGCTAGGATTCCTTTGCAATTCACATCAAACCAGTGTTCTCTCTTTTATTTTTCTGCTTTCCCAATTGCCGCTTCTTTGCCGCTTCTATCATCATGGCTGTTTGTATTAGTTACCATTCCTCCTCTAAGTTCCTCGTCTCGATTCTTACCCTGTTCCTTTTGTTACTTCTTTATCTTGGAGCTGCTCTAATTGGTGATGTTTCCGTTAATTTCCGTTGGCGAATTTCTAAGTTAAATTTGAGTATTGTCAATATGTCACTGTCACGGATCTATTCATTGTGTTCAATGAGAACATGGTCTATTTGGTTTCTCTTTTTACCATCAGCACAGATGCAGGTTATTTTATGTATAGATACCTCTATGATCAAATTGTGTACTTGCTATCTTAAAGTTATGTCACATGGAAAATTCTATTATTGTTTTCCACTGCCATTACTTTTTCTATGCAGGCTTTTACCACCTGTTATTCCATATTCTCTTGGTCGAGTCGCTTTTAACGTCCTCTCTGACGTTATCTTCAGAGCTTCCGGGGGTCTCAGTCACCCAAGTCCCCAGACACGACCTCACTATTCACTAGACAATTCAATTCTGAATTGCATAAAAGATTTATCTTTTTTAGCGAAACATCGTATATATTTTTATGTTTCTTGAAATATAAGGTTTTGTTATACGAGATAGTTTAAAAGATACTTACGTTTGATTTGACATAAAAACTCTACAATGAAATGCTATTTATGGTAATTTTTTATTTATTAAGTATTCCCTATACCTAATTTGTGAGTTATTCGTGATTCTGTAAGCCAAAAATTAATTGCAACAACAATTACGTGAAATTACAATTAGGTTAGCTGTGAAAATATTCAATCATTAAAATTAAATTAAAATCAATTTTTCGAAAAAGATGCATAACAATCTAGACTGATCTTTAATTTATTAAGGGGGTAGGCGCAAAATATTGGTCCAATGCTTTTTAAATGCATGCATTTTTTACGAATCCTGAGAAAACTAATTAATATTTTTGAGAAATTTAAACGCAGAATGAAACATTACATTATTACCGAAGGCCGAAAGTCCCTTAGAATAAACAAAAAGTTTCTTTTGAATGAAATATTTGAAGTTGTTCTGAAGCTATTTTCTTGTGGCATGTTTGCAATTAACTAGTTTTATGGAAATAAGCCACAATTTTACTAAAAAAAATGATTTTATTAACGTTCCTACGCCCATATCGGGTGTCGTTGTCAAAATACAAAAAATATTTTATATTTTCGACACCTGATTTGGGCGTCGAAACGTTAATAAAATCATTTTTTTGTAAAATTGTGGCTTATTTCCCATTGAAATATTTTAAATTAAAAATCACACTCAATTTTAAATTATTTTTTTCATCCCTGTAACTTATTAAAATAAACATTATAGAAGTTTTCAGGGACTTTCGGCCCTCGGTAATAATGTAGTCTTTAATTCTGCGTTTAAACTTTTCAAAAATACTTAGATAGTAGTTTTCTCAGAATTCGAAAAAAAATGAATGCTTTTAAATAGCATTGGACCAAGATTTTGCACCTACCCCCTTAAACCTCGTGTTCAAATTCAAACAAAATACACGTTATTTCAAGTAGAATATCTATTTTAAAATACTAGGTATACTGTATAAAATCTTTGCTATATACGCGAGAAAATGTTCAAATCTGTTCTAAATCTCACAAATGTCACAAGCACAGAATCTCGTCGAGGAAAACGTCGAGTTGTTGCAGCGTTAGCCAATAATTTAATACCGTCGAAAGGTAATAAAAATTCCGTGGCTGAAAGTAACTACCCAGCCAAGGAAGCAGCAGGAGAAAAGTTCTTTCTGAATTGGCCACTCTTGAGAGAACTCTCTAGAAGCGACAGCTCATCACTTATGGATACTGATGACTAGAGCAATGAGGCCCACCAACTTGTTAGTGTGTGTGCGAAGGAAAAGAGATCGCCCTTGTTAAAATAAATTGGATGGCGATATAGGCTTTGATGTTTTAGATGGATTATTTTCTTTTCGAGTGCCGGAGTTCACCTTATTTTTATTACCGTGAGATGTATTCGCTGTTTTCCCGTGTCTTGGATCGGGATTCTTTCTAGATAAATAATCCGGTATCGGAGGAGATCGGCCACAATTTATATTTGATACATCCGTAAGTTTTAAGATGTTGTTTATACATGCTGGATTGTATAACAACTACTGTTCTATTCTATTTGTACAGGGTGATTATTTATTTTTCGGGGCTGTCAAAAATTGCTCGGAACTTTCATTTAAACAAAAAATTTTATTATGTATTAGATTTATTTTTATATAGATATCGTATAGGTATATTATAGAGAGAGGCAGATAAACGGCCTATTAGAAATATCTCGAGAACTAAAAACAACAGAATCATGAAAATTGGAATGAAGGGGTTTTGAAGAGTGATCTATTTAATGAAAATATTTTCATCTATATGCTACTTCCGGTTATACCGGAAGTAGCAAATAGATGAAAAACTTCGTTTTTTAAATGGGACACCCTATATATTTTTACATTTTTAGATTTTCCTCGATGTATCTTTTTTTAAAATATATGGTTTTGTGATGTTATACAGGGTGGTTTAAAGGATAATTACGTTTTTTTTATTAATTTCGTAGCAACTTTCACACCCTGTAGAACTGTAGTAATTTGAGATAAAAAACTATATTTATGTTCAAATGATTTTTGATATAGTCTACTATTGTTAAAAATTATAAGTATAGCTAAATTTTGAATTTTAGTATACAGGGTTGGTCGAAACTAAGAATGAGTATTTTATCAGTTTTCTTAAATGGAATGACGTCTTCCCTTTGATCTCGGCATTTCTGCAATAATACATTTAGTGGAAAAGTGCGTCCCGTTTTCCCAGTCCATTTCTGAAGCCAAATTGTGTTTCATCCGGGTCTTCTTCACAATTATCTCTGATTCTGCTGTATATGATACGTAGAAATATTTTCAAAGTGTGGTTCATAAGGCTTATCATTCTATAATCGCTACAGTTTTTCGGGCGTTGTTTTTTTTTGGTAGGGTTATGAATTCGGACTTTAACCAATCTTCAGGGATATCACCAGTCGAATAAACATGATTGAAAAGATTGAAAAAGGGATTATGTCCTTATATCAAATAAGACAAGACCAAAAAAATTCCTACAAGTTCAAGAGATACAAAGACGGAGAACCAAGCGGCATTATGTCGCTATATTCTTCGTAAACTCGTAGGCAGTGAACATGGAGAATCAGTAATTACTTTTTAATTTTGCATTTATCATGTATAAACACAAAACAATATAATAAGGTAATTCTTGCATTTCGCGTAAATTCGTTCACTAAAAAGCACCAACATCTCATTCCGATGTTTGAACACACCTTGTACATAGCAAACCTGGTGATTTAGACTGCAAATATTTAACCGTATTCGCAAAATAGCTGTATAATTTTTGGTTGGCGCGATTCATTCCACTTTTGTCGAAAGCATTAATGTGTATCATTGAAAACGGCAAAAGCAAAAGCAAAATACGTTCACTGGAAAAAAGAACTGCTTCGCATCGCGGATTATAATTAATTAAGAGAAGTCTCGTGTATCAAAGAAATATAGAAATACACCTTTGGTGGACAGTAGCGTACGAAAAGGGTAGGCCAAAAAAATTGCAAAATTGTAACTGATCAATCAGTATTTTTTCCCTATTGTCTTTTATCTTTGTAATAAATAGGCATCTTACGTGTTAATTGTTCATTGTTATATTAAAAAAATTGAAGAAAAAAATCTTCTGTGTAAAAGGTATATTTATTTTAAAACCCCAATAAAGGGCTACATTAAAAAACAGAACGTTTTCGCTCTAAAGAGAGCATCATCAGTGTTCTTTGCCTAAAATAAGTATAACCATAATTAGTGAAGACGGAAGTAAAAAAAAAAACATTTAAAAGTTGACCAAGATAAAAATTAGGTTATACTCACAAGCTCTACATGCTAAGCCACCAAAAATACATGGGTTAAAACCCTTAAAATGTCGACTAAAAGTCTTACATTGACATGTTGTATACTAAATCCTGGCGATGGATGAAATTTATAGAGATACCTCAAGGCATTATAATATGTATGACTATTCCACGAAGCATGCGGGTGATTGAGTCGATTTCTCTGTCTTCACAAAGAGAAAGGTGAAAGCTAACTGATTACAGGTGTGAAAGCGTTTCTGACTAATGACAGTACGAGACAGACAGTGCAACTTTAAGTTTTGTGAATTGATATGTGGTCAGGTACACTAGCCACTAGTTTAAAAAAATTATTTGTAGTAAAATTTAATAATAACAAACATCGTGTGCTGGGATTACAAGTATTCCATATTAAGCAAACAAGAATAATATAAGAAGTGAAGGTAAAGTTATTTAAAATCAATTGTCAGCGGGGTTCAAATAAGTCTATTACTAAAGTGTATTATAAAAGTGTATTACTAAAAAATTATACTTGTAATCCCTGCACACGATGTTTGTTGTTATTATTGAATTTTACTACAAATAATTTTTTTAAACTATGGCTAGTGTACCTAACTACATATCAATTCACAAAACTTCAAGTTGCACTATCTGTCTCGTACTGTCATTAGTCAGAAACGCTTTCACAACTGTAATCAGTTGGCTTTCACCTTTCTCTTTGTGAATACAGAGAAGTCGACTCAATCACCCACATGCTTCGTGGAATAGTCATATAATGCCTTGAGGTATCTCTATAATTTTCACTAAATTTTCACTAATTATGGTTATACTTATTTTAGGCAAAAAACACTGATGATGCTCTCTTTAGAGCGAAAACGTTCTGTTTTTAATGTAGTCCTTAATTGGGGTTTTAAAATAAATATACCTTTTACACAGAAGATTTTTTTTCAATTTTTGTAAATAATGGTACACAGCCAGCCAGTGGCGGCTCGTGGTAATTTAAGGAGGGTGTTCAATTAAAAAATGTAATGATACAAACTGTGAATAAGCGCCGCAGGCGAAAAATTTTTGGGGCCTCGCCAAAAGATGTTCTGTAAAATAAAACCTATCTTTGACCCGATTAGTCAGGATGTTACACACTTTTTTTGTTTTGTGCAGAATATGATACCTACTGAATGATGGCGCTTCTTCGGTGGTGAAGGTGGAGGCAGAAGTTACGAATAATGAAATGGCTTTGTCAAAACTGTTTAAAAATCTGTTTATTTTAACGGCATCCAAAGACCGAGATTGAAATTATAGTTTTATTCTTTGAAAATACTAAACATGGAAAACAAAATAAAGAATGTAGTTTATCACACCCACATAATCACTAAGTTTTTCTACATTGTTCAGCTTTAAAACAATGTTTAAACTTTTTGTTTCTTATTGCACATTCTTGTACCAAGTTTATCTCCGGCCAAGTTAGTCCATTCTTTTTATAAGAAGTCGATTTTCAAAACTATTTGCATTTTCTTTTATAAACTTCACTGAATAAGGCTCCATCCTAAAAAAACTACCTACCAATATTGTATTTAATAAAATCCCACAACAGAAAATGCCAAACTGTGAATCGAAACGCTCCGAACCGGTCTCTGTGTGCAATGCACAAATCGTCAATGTTTTAAGATAGAAGAATCACTGGTTCACGGATTTAAGAGCTCTCGTTCTTCTATAGGATTACTGTATAGTGGCTGGGTTCAATTTGAATTCTGCACTTACCACGTATATCTAGCGTAGCGGTGTTGTGCAAACAAATTATGTGATTAATAAATACAGTTATATTTTAATGATACTATGATATTTATGAGATTTAAGAATAAATATTTTAATGATATTTATGAGATTTTTAAAAATATGTATTTTAATGAAATTTGATTGGGTGTTCACTGCACAAGTGAACCAATGGAGAAACCGCCTCTGCAGCCAGCTACAGGAAATTTTTTCCTTATGGACATTGTTATATTCTTCTTACGGTGCCTTATTCTTAAGGGCCTTGGCCATTACATTTGTCCATTTAATCTTATTTGCAGCCACCCTGAGTAGTTCTATGGAGGTCATATTCGTCCATTGTCGTAGGTTTTTAAGCCAACAGTTGCGTCTTCTTCCTGGTATTGATTTTGCCTTCGATTATAAGTTGGATCAGTTCATATTTTTGATTTCTTACGATGTGACCAAAATATTGTGTTTCCCATTATTTTATTATAAGTATAAGCTCTCTTTCCTTGTTCATCCTCCGCAGGACTTCCGCATTTGTCGTATGGATCATGTAGGGTAACACCAGAGATCGAATGCTTGGATTGTTTTTTGTGTTGCTTCTGTCATTGTCCAGGCTTCAACACCATAGAGCAAGGTGGAGAAAATAGAGCAAGGTGGTAGTTCTCAATGAGATATCCAGCTGGCGGTTGCACAGAACTTTTTGCATTTTTAAAACACTATACGTGCCTTTTCCAGACGTGTTTTTATCCCTAGTGGGTTGTCCCAAGTTTCATCAAGATTACTTCCAAGGTACGTTATTCTTGTTATTCTTTCCAGATTTGTTCCGTCGACATTGATCTTCACCCTTCTGTTTTGGTGCTTGCTGATGACTATCGTTTTTGTCTTCTCTGTATTCAATTTCATTCGAAATTCTCTACAAGCTGTCGTTACTCGGTCCATTAGGCGTTGAAGTGCTTCAGCATTATCTGCCAGAATCACCGTGTCATCAGCGTATCGCAGGTTATTTAAACATTGCTCATTTATAGTTATACTATCCGAGGTGCCATCCAAAGCTTTCTCAAATATCTTCTCAGAGTAAACGTTGAACAGCAAAGACAGGACACATCCCTGACTTACTCCATTCTCGACATTAATTTTTCCCAGATGTTTTGCTTTTTATTCTGATTTTAGCCTTTTGTTCTTGGTACAGGTTTGAAATTTTGTAAGGCTGTAAATATAAAGTTTTTCAGAATCATTGTTATATTGTTTTTTATCTTGTTAATCATGTATCTGGTATTCTGATAAGCAACTTGCTTTGAAGATTGGCGCGCTACAATCTCACACAAAACATTACTTCTAGAAAGTCTTACCTTTTTTAGCCATAAAGTTGAGTAGTTTGGAAAAAATGCGAATAGAGACAAAAACGATTTTCGATCTCTCATTAAACATTATTATCTGAGAAATCAGACGGCAAAGTAAACAAAAGAAAAGCTGGACAAGTATTATGGAATTGATTCTCCTTCGGACTACATTGTCAAATTTTACGGGAATTTCGTAATGCCTACATAATATATCCAAATTATATAAACTACGTCCCACTGCCACTAGGCGGCCCACCAATGCAGTTACATCCATAAATGTAAAAAAAGTCAACGAAATGGTTATAGCTGATCATGCATGAAGTGAAGGTGAGTGAATTGACAGAGGCCTCAAGAATTAGTAAATAAAGCACTAGTCATATTTTGAAATAGTATTGAATACGAAAAATTACCGCATTTCCTGATCGTTAACCAAAAAAATGATGGTGTAACTAATTCTCAGCGGTGTTTGGACCTTATGAAGGGAAATTCGTCAGACTTTTGGCATTGATCGGCAACCGTTGATGAAACATGAATCCACTACTACATACCAGAGAACAGAATCAATACAAAGCAATGGACTGAAGCCAGCAAAAGTGCTCAGAAGCGGCTAAGAGTCGATCAATGTGTTCGAAAGGTCATAGCCATTGTATTTTGCGATTATTAAGGCATAATTTTAATTTACTATCTTGGAAAAGGAATAACTATCAACTGCCAATATTGTTGTGCTTTACTGGGCAAATCAAATCAGGAACACAGCGAAAAATGGCCCCATATGCAGAAAAACGTGTTGTTTATCGAAGAAAAGACACCAACTCACAATGAAAAAAATTTATGAATTGGATTTCGAATTGTTTTTTTGAAGATAAAATCTGAAGAGATGGCTCGTAAATAAAAAATTCAGCTCAAAGAAAATTCAGAACGAAGAGATAATTATTGACGAAACAGTTACCTATTGTGCAGAGCTTCTAGAATCGTATTCTTCGGACGGCATAAAGAAGTTGGAAAATTTCTGGAATATTGAACCAAATGGAGGCTACCTATATCGAATAAAATAAAATAATTTTTTGGAAATACCTCTGTTTTAGAGCAGCTTACCTATCTCTGACTATCTAGTAATTGCTAAGCTTTTATTTTCTTTTACAATTACTTTATTTCTGTGCAAGCCATGAAGTGATTTGTGCTCCATTTGATGGGTCCAGATTTATTATTTCTTCAGCTTTCTTTCACTCCATAGAAGGCAGAAGAAGTTTCACAGGCGGAAAATATATGTGGCTTCAAGAGATAATGAACTGATGTGGAGAGAGAGGCATGTAGACAATATATTAAAGAACTTAGAGGGATGCATACTCGCATACTCCATATAGCCAATAAATTGGAAAATGAACCTCTGTAGGCTGTTAGTTTAAGCCATCAGAAAAGAGAATAAGGAAAGAAGACGAGAATGGAGATGTATTTTATGATTGAATAATTCGAGCAATTGAATCTTCTTATAAGATCTGGAACATAAAAAAGGAAAAAACAAAGAACCTGGTTTCAAAATTGAAGTATTTTGTGAATCCTTTCTTAGTATTTGAGATGTCTTTCTTGTGGCGCTTATGTATTCAAAGTACAAAAGCAGTAATGGCTACCCAGTTGCAGTTCCAAATGAGATAGTTGGCCGTTTTCATGTAAGAACTAGTTAATTATAGAAGTGGATATGGTTAAAAAAGTATAGAAATGAGCGCCATAGTCAGAAACCGTGTACGAATGCCACTATAATTATAAAACATCTGAAGGTTCTTAATTACCGTGACAGAAGTGTCTTGTTCTACTTTAAAGATCGTTTCGATAAAAATTTTGAAGCGTTTCAATTAAATTTTTGTTCGGGTCTCGCTTATTAATTATATACTGATATTAACGGTGAGTACTTCCTTAAAAATCGCCCTCGGTAGTCAAGTTGATTGTCTTTTGTGTTTATCGCGTCCGAAACTGGTTTGGACTTCTTTCTTTTCTTTCGCTACAAACAATTGAATAAGATCACTGAGGACAAACAGCAATACCGACATCGTAATCAAAAATATTATTTACTGGCAGTTATATTCCATATAAAGGGACAAAATTTCTTTACCTTCTTCTGTATCCCTTTTTTGAATAGAACACTGCTTAACCCCCCTCATTGGAAGATGTTTTTTCAATTTTTAATAATTCTATTAGGGAAAGCTAGATCAAGAAATCTCATACAGAACGAAAAAAGTAAATAAGATCTACTATGCACTAAATAAAACAATATTTGGAAAGGAGGAAATAGACAAAGAAATAAAACTGTAGGTATACAATACAATATCTGTACCAACTTTAATATATGCAAGTGAGACATGAGACATGGGTAAACAATGCAAAACTAGACAGTACAATAAATGCAGCGGAGATGAAGCAGCTGAGAAAAATAGCAGGAAAAACGAAATTGGACAGAATAAGAAATGAAGATATTAGACAAAGACTGAAACAGTACCTAATCGATAATAACCAAGATCCAAAAAAGAAAGTTAAAATGGTATGGACACATTAACAGAATGGACCAGGGAAGACTACCAAAGCAGGTGATGGAATCAAAAAGATATGGTAAAAGAAGAAAAGGGAGGCCAAGGAAAAGATGGATTGATCAGCTTTTAGAAATTAGACAGGAAAATGGAAAAACACATCAACAAATGAAAGAGTTAGCGAAGGACCACAAGAAATGGAAGATATGGATATATGATGAATAAAACCTCCGACGCCCCTGAGGGGCATAAGGAGTTTCGAGAAAGAAGAAGAAGAAGAATTATTATTTTAGTTATCTTTTTTTAATTCCATAGAGTGGAGATTCATATAAAAAATAGCCATGGTCTCGAAATCGGTCATAAACAAACGCTCCTAAGGTATTCATTGATCTCTAGAAAGCATAGGATAGAGTGCCTCCAGCGATTCTGTGGTGGGCACTCAAACAGAAAGAAGTTCCCGGTGAATATGTAAAGATCGTGAGAGATATTATGTATGAAGGAGCAACGACTAGGGTTAGAACAGTTGTGGGAGAGGTTGTAGAATAAACACTGGAACAGTGGAGACAGGCTCTTGAGGAAAAAGGTATAAAACTTAGTGGACAAAAACAGAGTTTTTGGAAAGTTTACTTAAAAGTGGAGTTACTATAAATAAAATCATATCTTTGAATGTGAAAAGTAATAGTTTGAAGTACCTGGGATTGGTATTACAGAGTAATGGGGAAATAGATGGAGATGCTTGCAGTCAGTAGGATTAGGGTTGAACGGATGATTTGGAAGAAAGCGAGTGGTATGTTTTGTGACAGAAAAATACCAATGAAGCTGAAGGAGAAATTCTATAAAAGCCATAAATCCAGCTATGATGTACGAATCTGAATATTGTACAGTTAAAAAAAAGAACAGCGAATTCATGCGGCGGAAATGAGAATGCTTAGATGAATGAGTGGAGTGAAAAGGAAGGATAAGATTAGGAGTTAGTATATTACGGGATATCTAGGAGTAGCACCAATTGATTCCAAAATGAGAGAGCATATGTTATGATGTTATAGTCATGTTTAACGTCGAGACGTCAATCACCCATTGCCATACAAAGAATTCCTGAAATGCAGGTTCCTGGAAGGAGTAGAAGACTAGGAGGAGGACTAAAGAATACTTGGGGAGAGACACTTAGGCAGGACATGTCGGGGTCTGTAAAGCGGATTAATATTGATATGACTTAAGATAGAAACTTATGGAGAAATGCAATTAGGCCTTGTATAGCGGTAAAGCAAAGATTTACCGCTATGATGAGATAGAATCACGAATAAAGAGGTCTTGCGAAGACTTAAAAAACAGAACTGAATAGTAAAATAAAGATACGAAAATCACAATATCTTGGCCACGTAATGAGAGGAATAAAATACCAGCTTTGGCAGAATATTATGCAAGGAAAGATTTTAGGAAGGCGTAGCGTTGATAGGTGACCATTGCTATGGCTGCGTAATCTCAGAGAGTGGTTTAATTGCTCGTCCGTCTATCAGCTACTCAAAGCAGCAGTGAAGAGTGTTCAAATATTCATGTTGCTCGCCAACCTTCGAACGAAGACGGCCCCTTAAGAAGAAGAAGTACTCTTTCCGATATTCTTCTTTAACAATTTGAGTATGTAGGTTTCCCATTATTACTATTTTTCATCTATTCTTTTGTATTGTCACATACTACCCATAACAATTTGTAAAAGTTTTCTTTTGTGTTTGGTTTTTAAAGTTTTTTTGTCTTTTATTTTATAAATAGAGATAGTTGAATAATTTTCATTACATGTTAAGTATGTGTCGCAAGAATAAAAAAAAAAATAAGAATTACTTACCGAACAATTACATTGTCAGTTCTAGTGGAAATATCTGTAAAGGATAATTTTATATTAGTATTTCTTGCACTGAATTTTAAAAGTATTTACAAATTTTACCGAGTTTTTCACAACAGAAGTAGGTAGCTGCGAATAAAGGTGAACTTCGTGAAGAAAATTCGGTAGCTTATTGATTTTTCCTAAATTTATGCATAGAAGGTTGCTTGTCTCTTGAACAACAGATGGCGTGTGTATATACTTTTCCTGCACTAAGATTGTATGTTTCTCTTTTCGGAATTTTCGTTTGTGTTTCTAGTAAAACATCATCTTTATGTATCATTATATTTCAGTCTTTTAATTGTAATTGATTTTCTTATTATAATATGCGTAGTAATATGCGTAATAATAATGCAATATTTGATATCGGAAAAAACAAAACATTAGTGTTCATAGTGTATGTTTTTCTGTACTGTCTATCGTATCGACTACTATTTGGTCAGTATTAATAAAGTAAATTGTTTATTTACACAGGGTGTCCCGAAAAGATTGGTCATAAATTATAGCACAGATTCTGGGGTTAAAAATAGGTTGATTGAACCTCACTTACCTATATACAATGGTGCACACAAAAAAAGTTACAGTACTTTGAAGTTACAAAATGAAAATAGATTTTTTTTCATATATCGAAAACTCTTAGAGATTTTTTATTGAAAATGAACGTGGAATTATTATCGCAGCATCATCTTAAAAAAAAATTAAAGTGAAATTTGTGTACCCCATAAAAATTTCATGGGGGTTTTGTTCCCTTAAACCCCTCAAATTTTTGTGTACGTTCCAATTAAATGATTATTGTGGCACCGTTAGTTAAACACAATGTTTTTAAAACTTTTTTGCCTCTTAGTACTTTTTTGATAAGCCAGTATTTATCGAGATATTTTGAATTTTTGTCGAATTCACCACATATTTGTATATGGTTAAGTATGATTACAGACACCTGTTAATAGTCTGAAAATTTATTTATAGCTTACATTTTTACGTATATTTTGAAAAAGATGCCACATCTCGATAAAAGGTGACTTATCAAAGAAAGACTAAGAGGCAAAAAAGTTTTAAAAACACTGTGTTTAACTAATGGTACCACAATAGTAGTTTAATTGGAACGTACACAAACATTTGAGAGGTTTAAAGGAACAAAACCCCCATAAAATTTTTATGTAAATAAATTAGAAAAGAAGCCGCATCTCGATAAAAACTGACTTATTGAAAAAATACTACGAGACAAAAAAGTTTTAAAAACGTTGTGTTTAACTAAGGGTACCACAATAATGAATTAATTGGAAGGTACACAAAAGTTTGGGGGAGGGGGGGTTTAAGGGAACAAAACTCCCATAAAATTTTATGGGGTGGACAAATTTTACTATAATTTTGTTTTAAGATGCTCCTGTCATAAGAATGATACATGTCCATTTTCAATAAAAAATCTTTAATAGTTTTCGATATATTGAAAAGAATCGATTTTCATTTTGTAACTTCAAAGGGCTGTAACTTTTTTTATGAGCACATTTGTACTAAGGTAAGTTAGGTTCAACCGAACTATTTTTGACCCCAGAATGTGTGGTATAATATATGACCAATCTTTTCGGGACACCCTGTATATGTCTTGAAAACATACATAGATGAACAAAGAAAATTATAGTCCACAGTACATCGTCCTTTTTGGAAGATGATTAAAAAAGTCTTGACAATGGTCTTAACTGCTTCGTTTTAGCGAGTCTACCACTTTCTGAAACATCTTAGAGTGCAGGTTGGATGCGTTTCCGCGTCCCGCGTCATTAAATATTTACGTTGTCTGACTAACGAAACGCAGCTGTAAGTCGGACAAGAGATCGACAATCTTTATTAATTAAATATAAATACTTTAAATTGAAAATTAAGAATTTTTTAATAACAAAACTACCGCGCTAGAGTGACATGTTGCGGGTGTCGGATTGTCGATCTCTTGACCGACTTTACAGCCGCGTTTCTTTAGTCCAGAAACGTAAATATAATATGTTAATGACCCGGGACGCGGAAACGCGTCCAACCTGCACTCTGAAATTTTTCAGAAAGTATTAGACTCGCTCAAACGAAGCAGTTAAGACCATATTCAAGACTTTTGTAATCATCTTCCAAAAAGGACGATGTACTGTGGACTATTAATGATTACTGTTAGAAAATCTAAAATGTGCATTTTTTCTTCAATTTGTATTATGGTTTTAATTCCACTGGTAATTCCATTTGTTTATTGTCGTTGTCGTTGAGTTCCTTTTATCTATGAAAGTGTGTCTCTTCATCTTTGCACCGCTGGCCCATACTTCTTCTACTGATTGATTTATTTATCTTGACGATTTTAGCTTTATTCATTCTATTTATCGCATTATTCTCTTTATTTTTTTGTTAATTGTCCACTTGTTCTGAGGCGAAAATTATTTGATGGAACAATGACTAATTAGAGAAGACTAATAAAGAATAAAAAAGATTATAAGAAATATAAAAACTGCGGACATAAGAATACAGATCAACTTAATTAAACATTGAACATAATATGGGACAGGAAGTCAATAAAAAATGAATCAATTATTTCAGAAAGGGGTCAAGTCACAAGTATCTACTTTTGAGAAAATCAAGTTTACACACTGTTTACATTCAACAAAAATTCACTTTATATAAAATAAAAATGCTACCTAACAACCTGGAGTATTTGTCAAAAAGTGTTGTATTTTTTAAAAATGTGTCTTAAAAAATTAATTTTTTGCACTCATTTTGTCAAGATTTGTCACTTAACCCCTTTCTGAAATAAACGATACAAATGTGATTATCGTAGGTACTCATATATGCAAATTTCGTTTTTTATTTCTATTTCTAAAGATATAATATTTAATCATAATTATTGTGTTTCCCTTACTTTCATTTTTGCCATTTTTTTAATCCCTCCATGTTAACGCCCCGCTGTAGAATATTAAACCTCGGACAAAATGTTAAAACTCGTGGACCTCCTCGCAAATCATGAAAACAAGTAACTTGTTAACACATGAAAACGATTATTGTTAACATGGTTTCGTACTTTAGTTCATTTAGTAGAAATAATATTTTTTCATTTCAAATCATTTTCTAATTTGTCACAAATTTGATGACAAGGCTATACAGTGTGATTTACTTTTATGAATTAATGATCCATACGTATAAAAATCTTTCACGATATACCTATAGGAAACTTATTAAGAACAAAACAGAAAATGACTATAGAGATTACGAAGCAGAGGAGCAAGCTGGATTTAGAGCTGGGCGGTCCACAGTAGACCACTTGTACTCTATTACGCAAGTTATTGAGAAAAAACAGCCGTCAATAGAGAAGTTAACTTGGTGTACGTAGACTTACAAAAAGCATAAGAGAGTGTACCCCTCAGCAAACTATGGTCAACCCTATAGCAAACCAACATTAAAAATGGTCATATCAAAGCAGTCCAAAGTCTGTATAACGGAACGATTGCAAAAAGTAAAACTGGATCAAGGATGTCTGAGGGATATAAGGTCACTAAAGGACTGAAGCATGGTCGCTGTATTTCTCATATACTTTTCAGAATTAATCTGGAACAAGCACTCAAGGTGAGGAAAAGAAAATGTAATGGCATGAGAATCCCCCTCAATGACAAGACAACACTATACACTTTATGTTTTGTTGATGATCAAATTCTGATTGCTCAGGATCATGACGACTTGAGTTATTTGATGCGGAGCGGAGGCTAATACAAATATATAACAAACGAGGTCTCGAAGTCAAAAAATTAAGAAAACTTAAATCATGTACATTGGAGGAACAAAGCAGTCCATTACATTAGGTGGGGGTAGAAATTAAACAATGTGATGAATACAATTACCTGGGCATGAAGATAACTCAAGATGGAACACTCGATGTTGCTATAAAAACAGAAACATACAGGGTAGAAAAGCCATATCCATGATGAACGGTATTCTGTGGGACCAAACAACATCTAAAGCAAACAAACAGCTTATATATTATAATACCATAAGTACTTAAAAGTCTCATCACATATGGCAGTGAAGTTTCGCCAATGAAACAAAGAACAGAGAAAATATTACTAGTAACAGGAGTAGACTTCTGGAGAAGAGTAGCAGACAAATCAAGTCACGCATACAATAACTGATGACATAAAAATAAAATAACTAATATGGTACGGCCATGTAGGTACAGAGAATGCCAGATGATCCTTAAACAGATTTTGACGGGAACACCACAAGAAAGAAAGAAAAGAGGAAAGCCGAGGAGAAGCTGGAGGGAGGAAATTAACAAAGAACTAGAAAAAAGAGAAATCCCTCCAGGTCTATGGTTAAACAGAGAAGAATGGCGGTTAGGAGTTGGAAGGCGGCGGCACTGTAAACCGATAGTACCTAGTAGTAGGTATAATTTTCTCAGGTATTTTATCATTATATTTTAATTGTATTGTAAAAATTTGCATTTTTTAAGTTATACTTCTTTAGGTGCGATTGAGAGTAAAATTTCATAATACTGCGCGCATGAGCACACAGACAGTATGCCGTTTAGTTGCTATCTTTCAAGTTATGTATAAATATATCAGTGCAAGAAAAGGTGTGAAAAGAATATATTAGTGTTTTTAGTAAATATATTTATTATAATTTTTGTGTCCTTGGATTTGTCTTCCTCGGGAGTAAGATGAGTATTATTAAAATATTTTATTGTATATTTATTATACTTCACCTTGCCTGAATTGTCATTAGGTACGTCCGAACCGATACAGACAGAGTCCTCGTAGCGTATTTGGTATAGTATTCGGCCAGAGATCGAGAGGTCTTGAGTTCGAATCCGGAGCAATCCTCTACTTTTTTTTTATTTTTTTGAAAGCGGTAAGCACAAAATTAGTTTGGTGTTTAAAAAAAATTAAAACAAACTGTTTAAAGTATATTTATTTTTAAGAAATCATATAAGTAATAGAAGTCTTCTACGTGCGTACAAAGTACACACACATTCATTTTTTTATTTTATTCCCTTCTACTCCCGTTGTTATTGAAGTTATACATAAAGTTAATAAAACAAACACCCCCTTGCGTAAAAATCGTTTTATTAGAGCCTATATGACCACGCTTTGTAAACAAGTGACGTTTACCTCGGTAAACAGTGCGAGTGTATTCAAAACCCATTCAGTTTAAAGTATAACACAAAAAAGAGAAAATGCAGCATTCGCTGGTTGGAAAATGTTATCTTTCGCATAATGGCTGTTAACATTATTATTCTCCGTGACGAGGTATTCACATCCATCGCATTTGGCCATGAGAAGATACCGTTTTTTTACCATTGCACTTTTCAGACAAATGACCACTTGCTGCGATATCATTATTCCGGATGAAGAATTAACTTTAATCGCCGCTGATAATTATAGAAGGAAAATTAGTTTGGCGACTGCCCACCGGTGAACAACTATCACTTTTTTTTTCGTTATTTGTTGCGTTTTACAAATTATAATGAACTTCAATACGATTACTGGATATAAGTACAACTCACAAGCATTAGCTAAACTCTTTGTTTGAATAACAATTTATAGATACTAAATGTGTAGTTTTCTATCAATGTTGTAACGATATTCTACCACAGAAAGTGGAAATATTATCGTAAACTAAGTAATATTTCAATCAACTATATGACAGTTATCGTTTACGCTAGCCTAGCTTAGTCTCTCAGGTTATGGTTATGAGTACATCTTGTCTCAATCAAAAATATGAACGATGAAAATTTAGATAGAAACAATAAAACAATAAGATAACTTATCATATTTGCGTTTCATTAAAGACATAATAAAGTATGATGTATTACCAAAAACAAAGATATACTTATACAAATCCTTGCCGAGAGCTAACAGTCCAAGATTATACTTATGGCATTTTGTATCTGACGCCTGACGGTAGCTTCTTAATATCTTGACCGCTGGTTCTGTAATTAGTTCTGGATCCTAGATGTTGTTGGCCACCAAGTCTACGGGTGTTGTTTGATTAGATGTTGTTAGTTCAGTCGATGCATCGTAGTATTGGTATCGCCGACGATTGAGGAGGCTTCAGGATTCCTCCCAAAAGGAGAGACGGTTTCTTTTATCTATTTCCAAAAACTAGAATATGTATTAAACATTAGATATCAAGAAGAATTCAAAAGTTTCCTTGCCATTCTTCAAGAACTAATCAGAACAAGTCAGAGCTTCACGATATTCGATAAAAATATCGATATTGTATTAATAATGTATCGAAAATCAATACGATGCCGATAAGTACAATATCTTAGCAATATTAATGTCGATACGATACTCATTATCTGAAATCTCTTGTATTGTCGATACGTTTGCCTCAATATTATTGAGAATATTGTATTGTGTTTGCATTTTATCAATCAAAAGCAAAATAAAAATTAAATTAAATTTTTTTTAAATAACGCGGGCACATAAATTTGACACACCCTGTATATTGAGCTGTAGGTATTTATTAGAATTAAGTTTGGATGTAAGTAGATTTCTCTTTTAATGAGTTTTCCGATGAACCATTAAAGACTTTTGTGAATAATTAAAGTGAAAATAACGATGTATTTAGATTTAAAATGGAAAAAGATTGTTTAGATAAGAGGTAATTATCAATTTCTAGAAAAGTGGTTTTATGGAGAAAGTTTGGAATTTTAGTATCTTTGTTTCAACAGGAGTAAATATTAGATAGTTCTCAGAAAGTAATTAGGATGATCGGAATAATTTTGAGGGTGACTGTTTGTTTGTCAAATGGAAAAGTCGAGGTTTATGATGCTTGGCAATGTGGAAGGGGAAAAGTAGTTAGAATGATTGAGAGAGGTTGAAAAGGAAGGCATTATGTTTTTGGCATCGCTAAGGAGCGGTTCGACGTGTTTAGTGGATAGATAGTTAGCAGATACCAGTGGCTGCTTTGATAGTGGAGAATAGTGTTGAAAAGTGGAACGAGAGACAGATCAAATTGAGACGAAATACCTCTTTGATTCTGTATTATTGTGAGAAGGAGAGCAGAGAATTTTTGGAGTTTTGTTTGAATCGAGTACGTGTCAAAAGAGACCCGGCTTGTTGGAGAATTAGTGCTGGTATGCTGATAGTTTGGAAGCTGGACAACGGAGAGAGGCTTTGATGAGTAGCCTTTAACATAGTCAACGAGGGAGAGCTGTTTTGTCAAAGGTCAGTCAATTTATGTGAAAGAGATTTTTATGTTCGGAAACTAAATTTTTTGAGTAAAAAGCATATGAATTAAAATTCCAATATTTCAAAAAGTAAATAGTAAATATAGGTAATCTTGCGAATACATAAATTTGTTTTGCTTAGTTTTTTTTTACCAAAGTCATCGGGAACAAACCGATAAATTGTTTTTTTTTAACTATAATAAATTTAAGCGGTAAAAAGTTCATTCGGACATCTGTGTCCACAGGTTTTTAGATTCGATAGATTTCAGAGTATTGATTTTGATAAATAAAAGACAATTCTGTATTTTTATTTTAATATTTTGCTTTATTTCTTTTCCCTATTTTATCCCGATTAGGATCAACGAAGAGATACTGAACCCACGAGAGAAGATAAGTATAACGTGAGATAATTTGGATTTTTTTTATAGTATAAAAAGGCACCCTGAGATTTTTTATTCAATTTTTATGTATGATTTGCGACAATTAAATAATAAATCAAATAAATAATAATCAATATAAAGTTAATAAGAAGCAGATCATAACAATTGATATCGCGAAAAAAAAAATAAAACGCCATGTAAGGCCTATTATACAGTTAAAATATTATAAGAGTTATAAGACGCACAATCGCGTATGTTCTCCATTAGTACGAGAGAGAAGTACGATGAACTCAAT